>NC_069499.1:1593252771-1593262771 GCF_027579735.1 Bombina bombina
ACTCATTTGCCTAATAATTCTGCACTCCCTGTATATATCTATACCTATATATAATCATGTAGATATATTATTATTATTATTATTATTATCGGTTATTTGTAAAGCGCCAACAGATTCTGCAGCGCTATTAACAAAGGGGGAGTACAAAAAAACAGTGATAGGGATCAAATGGGTAGAGGGCCCTGCCAAGAGTTGCACTGTTGTAGTCAGCTCTTATGAAGGTGATCGACAAACAGCCGGACTCTTAGGCTAACATGCTAGGGGGGTTCAGGGGATAGCAATGGAGGAGAGGAACTGGTATAAAGAAAGGTTAGCATAGGTTGTATGCATCCCTGAACAGTAGAGTCTTTAGGGAGCACTTGAAGCTTTTAAAACTAGAAGAGAGTCTTGTGGAGCGAGGCAGAGAGTTCCACAAGATGGGAGCCAGTCTGGAGAAGTCCTGTAAATGGGAGTGTGATGAGGTGACAAGAGAGGAGTAGAGGAGGAGGTCGTGAGCAGAGCGAAGGGGGCGGGAGGGAGAGTATCTGGAGACAAGATCTGAGATATAGGGGGGAGCAGTGCAGTTGAGGGCTTTGTATGTCAGAGTGAGAATTTTGTGTTTGATCCTAGAGGCAAGAGGAAGCCAGTGAAGAGATTGGCAGAGAGGTGCAGCAGATGAAGAGCGACGTGTAAGGACGTTGAGTCTTGCAGAGGCATTCATTAAGGATTGTAAAGGAGCTAGGCGGTAGGTGGGGAAACCAGAGAGGACAGAGTTGCAGTAATCGAGGCGGGAGAGGATGAGAGAGTGGATTAAAATCTTAGTTGTGTCTTGTGTAAGGAAGTGTCTAATTTTAGAGATGTTTTTAACGTGGAAGCGGCAGGCTTTAGCCAAAGACTGAATGTGAGGAGTGAAAGAAAGATCTGAGTCAAATGTGACCCCGAGACATCGGGCATGCGGGGTAGGGGTAATGATGTAGTTGTCGACAGTTATAGAGAGATTGGGGGTGGAGAGTTTTGAAGAAGGGGGGGAAATAAGGAGCTCAGTTTTGGAGAGATTTAGCTTGAGGTAGTGAGAGGACATCCAGTTGGAGATGTGAGAAAGACAGTTAGTGACATGGGTTAGCAAGGAAGGAGAAAGGTCTGGTGCAGAGAAGTAGATTTGAGTGTCGTCAGCAAACAAAGGATATTGTAAACCATGGGACTTTATTAGGGAACCTAGTGATGACATGTAGATTGAGAAGAGAAAGGGACCGAGGACAGAGCCTTGCGGTACTCCGACAGAAAGTGGTGACGGGGCAGAGGAGGCCCCAGAGAAGGCTACACTAAAGGTACGGTTTGACAGGTAGGAAGAGAGCCACGAGAGGGCTGTGTCACATATACCGAAGGATTGGAGGGTTTGGAGCAAGAGAGGGTGGTCAACAGTGTCAAAGGCTGTGGACAGATCTAGGAGAATAAGCAGAGAGAAGTGGCCTTTTGATTTTGCTGTAAGTAGGTCATTGGTAACCTTAACAATTGCTCTTTCTGTGGAGTGATGGGGATGAAATCCAGATTGCAATGGGTCAAGGAGGGAGTTTATTGTAAGGAAATGGGATAGGCGTGCATAAGCTAGTTTTTCGATATATAGAAATATATATATATATATATATATATATATATAGGTATAGCTATATATTTTGCCAAAAAAACATTGGTTATATTAAGAAATATGTATTTATTAATAAATAGAACATATTATTCTATGTAAAGAATATTGAAATGTGAAATAATATTTTCATGTCGGGTTAGCGCACTTGAGAAAATGCGATCGGGTTTGCGTGACTTCTAGTTTTAATTTTCCACTTTTCACCTTTCATTGAAGTCTATGGAGAAATACGTTAAAACGGTTGCAATATTCCAAGTTTTGCTTTTTGCGCGCGTTGGACTAGCGCTCATGCAAAAACTTTTTAATTTCAACTTGTAATGCTCGCACTTACCTGACACACGTAAAAAGCTTACTTCTAGCAAAGTCAGCGCACCAAATCCTGGTCTATAGTTATTTAAAAAAACATAATTTATGTAAGAACTTACCTGATAAATTCATTTCTTTCATATTAGCAAGAGTCCATGAGCTAGTGACGTATGGGATATACATTCCTACCAGGAGGGGCAAAGTTTCCCAAACCTCAAAATGCCTATAAATACACCCCTCACCACACCCACAAATCAGTTTAACGAATAGCCAAGAAGTGGGGTGATAAGAAAAAAGTGCGAAAGCATAAAAAATAAGGAATTGGAATAATTGTGCTTTATACAAAAAATCATAACCACCACAAAAAAGGGTGGGCCTCATGGACTCTTGCTAATATGAAAGAAATGAATTTATCAGGTAAGTTCTTACATAAATTATGTTTTCTTTCATGTAATTAGCAAGAGTCCATGAGCTAGTGACGTATGGGATAATGACTACCCAAGATGTGGATCTTTCCACGCAAGAGTCACTAGAGAGGGAGGGATAAAATAAAGACAGCCAATTCCTGCTGAAAATAATCCACACCCAAAATAAAGTTTAAATGAAAACATAAGCAGAAGATTCAAACTGAAACAGCTGCCTGAAGTACTTTTCTACCAAAAACTGCTTCAGAAGAAGAAAACACATCAAAATGGTAGAATTTAGTAAAAGTATGCAAAGAAGACCAAGTTGCTGCTTTGCAAATTTGATCAACCGAAGCTTCATTCCTAAATGCCCAGGAAGTAGAAACTGACCTAGTAGAATGAGCTGTAATCCTCTGAGGCGGAGTTATACCCGACTCAACATAGGCATGATGAATTAAAGATTTCAACCAAGATGCCAAAGAAAATGGCAGAAGCTTTCTGGCCTTTTCTAGAACCGGAAAAGATGACAAATAGACTAGAAGTCTTTCGGAAAGTCTTAGTAGCTTCAACATAATATTTCAAAGCTCTAACAACATCCAAAGAATGCAATGATTTCTCCTTAGAATTCTTAGGATTAGGGCATAATGAAGGAACTACAATTTCTCTACTAATGTTGTTGGAATTCACAACCTTAGGTAAAAATTCAAAAGAAGTTCGCAACACTGCCTTATCCTGATGAAAAATCAGAAAAGGAGACTCACAAGAAAGAGCAGACAATTCAGAGACTCTTCTGGCAGAAGAGATGGCCAAAAGGAACAAAACTTTCCAAGAAAGTAATTTAATGTCCAATCAATGCAAAGGTTCAAACAGAGGAGCTTGAAGAGCCCCCAGAACCAAATTCAAACTCCAAGGAGGAGAAATTTACTTAATGACAGGTTTAATACGAACCAAGGCTTGTACAAAACAATGAATATCAGGAAGATTAGCAATCTTTCTGTGAAAAAGAACAGAAAGAGCAGAGAAACCTCTTTGACCAAGAATCAAACGTTAAATCTCCATACCTTTAAATTTAAGGATTTGAGATCCTGATGGAAAAAAGGACCTTGTGACAGAAGGTCTGGTCTTAACGGAAGAGTCCACGGTTGGCAAGAGGCCATCCGGACAAGATCCGCATACCAAAACCTGTGAGGCCATGCTGGAGCTACCAGCAGAACAAACGAGCATTCCTTCAGAATCTTGGAGATTACTCTTGGAAGAAGAACTAGAGGCGGAAAGATATAGGCAGGATGATACTTCCAAGGAAGTGATAATGCATCCACTGCCTCCGCCTGAGGATCCCGGGATCTGGACAGATACCTGGGAAGTTTCTTGTTTAGATGAGAATCAGATCTATTTCTGGAAGTTCCCACATTTGAACAATCTGAAGAAATACCTCTGGGTGAAGAGACCATTCGCCCGGATGCAACGTTTGGCGACTGAGATAATCCGCTTCCCAATTGTCTATTCCTGGAATATGAACCGCAGAGATTAGACAGGAGCTGGATTCCGCCCAAACCAGAATTCGAGATACTTCTTTCATAGCCAGAGGACTGTGAGTCCCTCCTTGATGATTGATGTATGCCACAGTTGTGACATTGTCTGTCTGAAAACAAATGAACGATTCTCTCTTCAGAAGAGGCCAAGACTGAAGAGCTCTGAAAATTGCACGGAGTTCCAAAATATTGATCGGTAATCTCACCTCCTGAGATTCCCAAACCCCTTGTGCTGTCAGAGACCCCCACACAGCTCCCCAACCTGTAAGACTTGCATCTGTTGAAATTACAGTCCAGGTCGGAAGAACAAAAGAAGCCCCCTGAACTAAACGATGGTGATCTGTCCACCACGTCAGAGAGTGTCGTACAATCGGTTTTAAAGATATTAATTGAGATATCTTTGTGTAATCCCTGCACCATTGGTTCAGCATACAGAGCTGAAGAGGTCGCATGTGAAAACGAGCAAAGGGGATCGCGTCCGATGCCGCAGTCATAAGACCTAGAATTTCCATGCATAAGGCTACCGAAGGGAAAGATTGTGACTGAAGGTTTCGACAAGCTGATATCAACTTTAGATGTCTCATGTCTATCAAAGATAGAGTCATGGATACTGAATCTATCTGAAAACCTAAAAAGGTTACCTAAGTCTGAGGAATCAATGAACTTTTTGGTAAATTGATCCTCCAACCATGATGTTGAAGAAACAACATAAGTCGATTCGAATGAGATTCTGCTAAATATGAAGACTGAGCAAGTACCAAGATATCGTCCAAAAAGGAATACCACAATACCCTGTTCTCTGATTACAGACAG
Source organism: Bombina bombina (assembly GCF_027579735.1). NCBI lineage: Eukaryota > Metazoa > Chordata > Amphibia > Anura > Bombinatoridae > Bombina > Bombina bombina. Next base: position 1,593,257,448 of record NC_069499.1, read on the forward strand.
AAGGGCACCGAGAACCTTCGTAAAAAATTCTTGGAGCTGTAGCTAGGCCAAACGGCAGAGCCACAAACTGGTAATGCTTATCTAGGAAAGAGAATCTCAGAAACTGATAGTGATCTGGATGAATCGGAATATGCAGATATGCATCCTGTAAATCTATAGTAGACATATAATGCCCTTGCTGAGCAAAAGGCAGGATAGTCCTTACAGTTACCATTTTGAATGTTGGTATCCTTACATAACGATTCAATATTTTTAGATCCAGAACTGGTCTGAAGGAATTTTCCTTCTTTGGTACAATGAAGAGATTTGAATAAAACCCCAGTCCCTGTTCCAGAACTGGAACTGTCAAAATTACTCCAGTCAACTCTAGATCTGAAACACATTTCAGAAATGCTTGAGCCTTCGCTAGGTTTACTGGGACACGGGAAAGAAAAAATCTCTTTGCAGGAGGCCTTATCTTGAAGCCAATTCTGTACCCTTCTGAAACAATGTTCTGAATCCAAAGATTGTGAACGGAATTGATCCAAATTTCTTAGAAAAAACGTAATCTGCCCCCTACCAGCTGAGCTGGAATGAGGGCCGCACCTTCATGTGGACTTAGGAGCTGGCTTTGATTTTCTAAAAGGCTTGGATTTATTCCAGACTGGAGATGGTTTCCAAACTGATACCGCTCCTGAGGATGAAGGATCAGGTTTTTGTTCCTTGTTGTGACAAAAGGAATGAAAACGATCATTACCCTGGAAAGAAAGGGAAAGCAGAGTAGACTTAGAAGACATAACAGCATTCCAAGTCTTAAGCCATAAAGCTCTTCTAGCTAAAATAGCTAGAGACATATACCTGACATCAACTCTAATGATATCAAAGATGGCATTACAAATAAAATTATTAGCATGTTGAAGAATAAAAATGCTATGAGAATTATGATCTGTTACTTGTTGCGCTAAAGTTTCTAACCAAAAGATGAAGCTGCAGCAACATCCGCTAAAGATATAGCAGGTCTAAGAAGATTACCTGAACACAAGTAAGCTTTTCTTAGAAAGGATTCAATTTTCCTATCTAAAGGATCCTTAAGGAAGTACCATCTGTCGTAGGAATAGTACGCTTAACAAGAGTAGAGACAGCCCCATCAACTTTAGGGATTTTGTCCCAAAACTCTAATCTGTCAGATTGCACAGGATATAATTGCTTAAAACGTTTAGAAGGAGTAAATGAATTACCCAAATTATTCCATTCCCTGGAAATTACTTCAGAAATAGCACTAGGGACAGGAAAAACTTCTGGAATAACTACAGGAGATTTAAAAACCTTATCAAAACGTTTAGATTTAGTATCAAGAGGACCAGAATCCTCAATTTCTAATGCAATTAGGACTTCTTTAAGTAAAGAACGAATAAATTTCATTTTAAATAAATATGAAGATTTATCAGCATCAACCTCTGAGACAGAATCCTCTGAACCAGAAGAACCATTATCAGAATCAGAATGATGATGTTCATTTAAAAATTCATCTGAAAAATGAGAAGTTTTAAAAGACTTTTTACATTTACTAGAAGGAGGAATAACAGACATAGCCTTCTTAATGGATTTAAAAACAAAATCTCTTATGTTATCAGGAACACTCTGAGTATTAGATGTTAACAGAACAGCAACAGGTAATGTAACAGTACTTAAAGGAAATATTATCTGCATAAACAGTTTGTCATGACAAAACAGTACAAACAACAGCTGGAGGAACAGATACCATAAGTTTACAGTAGATACACTTAGCTTTGGTAGCTCCAGCCCCAGGCAGGGATATTCCAGAAGTATCTTCTGACTCAGCTTCAACGTGGGACATCTTGCAATATGTAATAGAAAAAACAACATATAAAGCAAAATTGATCAAATTCCTTAAATGACAGTTTCAGGAATGGGAAAAAAATGCCAGAGAATAAGAAAATCAATGAGACTTAAATAATGTGGAGACAAAAGTGACGCCCATATTTTTTCGCGCCAAAAAAGACGCCCACATTATTTGGCGCCTAAATGCTTTTGGCGCCAAAAATGACGCCACATCCGGAACGCCGACACTTTTGGCGCAAAAGAACGTCAAAAATGACGCAACTTCCGGCGACACGTATGACGCCGGAAACAGAAAATAATTTTTGCGCCAAAAAAGTCCGTGCCAAGAATGACGCAATAAAATGAAGCATTTTCAGCCCCCGCGAGCCTAACAGCCCACAGGGAAAGTCAAATTTTTAAGGTAAGAAAAAAATGAATTATTCATTTGCATTATCCCAAATATGAAACTGACTGTCTGAAATAAGGAACGTTGAACATCCTGAGTCAAGGCAAATAAATGTTTGAATACATATATTTAGAACTTTATATAAAAAGTGCCTAACCATAGCTTAGAGTGTCACAGAAAATAAGACTTACTTACCCCAGGACACTCATCTACATGTAGTAGAAAGCCAAACCAGTACTGAAACGAGAATCAGCAGAGGTAATGGTATATATAAGAGTATATCGTCGATCTGAAAAGGGAGGTAAGAGATGAATCTCTACGACCGATAACAGAGAACCTATGAAATAGACCCTGTAGAAGGAGATCACTGCATTCAAATAGGCAATACTCTCCTCACATCCCTCTGATATTCACTGCACGCTGAGAGGAAAACCGGGCTCCAACCTGCTGCGGAGCGCATATCAACGTAGAATCTAGCACAAACTTACTTCACCACCTCCATGGGAGGCAAAGTTTGTAAAACTGAATTGTGGGTGTGGTGAGGGGTGTATTTATAGGCATTTGAGGTTTGGGAAACTTTGCCCCTCCTGGTAGGAATGTATATCCCATACGTCACTAGCTCATGGACTCTTGCTAATTACATGAAAGAAACTGTCATGAGATGCAGGACATATGCAGGACACAGCAATGATGGTACAACTCTATTTTATTACAGAGCATAGCAATACACATCCAGACAGGTTGATTGTACTAAACTAACTGCGACACAGACACCGGACCTAAGCCCCGCCCACAAGCTAGTGACATCACATCCTGCTATCATCACATCTTCCCCTTTTTCAAAGACAAAGCATACATTCGCATATATTAAATAACAAGGTACACCAACAGGGTATACAACAACATTTTGTTTTAGAACATTATAAAAACAGATAGATTAGAAAACATGAACAAATAAATTACATCCTGACTTGGACATCGGGGTAGACTACCCTAGTCCACAGTGACCATGGGATTATTCTGCCCATACTTCCGGTCACTGTTCTAGCTAAAGTCAGTCCCTGTATCGGGCCGGAAGCCTCACCACTCTTCCGCTTGATGTAACTTTGCATGAACTGTCCTCTGATACAGAAGATGGTGAACAAGAGTCTGCTGGAGGCAAAGATATATCCCCGCTATGATCTTGCTGAGGGGAAGGCACCTCTCTTAGAACAGGAGATCCCACCGGCGGTGGTACTGAGGTATCCGGTTCCAGACTCTCAGGTACAGGCTGAAGATGTCTTCGGTTACGGCGTGTAACCGTCCCTCCCTCTGTAAGGACTGTGTAAGACCTTGGTTCTGGAGAGCGGCCCACTACCGTAGCAGGCGTCTTCCATTTCTTCTCATCATCCAGTTTAATTCTGACACTTTGGCCCGCTTTCAGTTCCTGTAAAGGCCTGACAGAATGTCTCCTGTCGTAGAAGAAACGATAACCCTTTTTGGCCTCTTCATCCCTCCTAAGGACTTCGTCCCGAGGAACAGGGCCAGGCGGCTTGAAGACACCCACTGAGGGTAAAGTGGTGCGAATCTGGCGTCCTAGCATCAGCTGTGCCGGGCTAAACCCAGTGGCTTGAATGGGCGTCGCCCTGTATGACAAGAGGGCTAGGTACGGTTCAGATTGCTTTAGAATGAATTTTGTTGTTTGAACTGCCCTTTCAGCCATTCAGTTGGCCTGCGGATAATGTGGACTTGACGTGGAATGTACAAAATCATATTCCCTGCTGAAAGCACTGAACTCTGTAGAAGCGAACTGCATGCCATTATCACTCACCAGCTCCATTGGAATGCCCCAGCGGGCGAACAAGCTCTTCAGGCGAATGATAACGGCCTGACTTGTGATATCATTCAGGGGTGCTATTTCCAAATACCTGGAATAGTAGTCGATAACAACAAGAAACTTTTTCCCGTGCAGTTCGCACAAATCAGCAGCTATTTTCTGCCACGGCCCCGCAGGCAGCGGAGTAGACATTAAGGGCTCCCTTCTCTGAGTAGGCCGGCGTTCCCGGCAAAAGGCACATTTAGACACGTGATTTGCAATGTCGGAGCTGATCCCAGGCCACCACACAGCTGTAGCTGCTCTTTCTCTGCACTTTGTAATGCCTAAGTGGCCATCGTGAATCCTGTTTAACATCTCCTTCCTCATGCTGACGGGAATTACAATACGGTCTTGGAACAGCACCAACCCCTCCAGCTCCGTGAGCTGCGACCTCTCTGGCTGGTAAGCATTTAAAGACATCCAGGCTGCCCGGCTCTCGGGCCAGCCATCTCTTATGTACCTTATAACTTCTTGCAGATCTGTGTCCAAATATGTCTCTTTCTTTATCTCTTCCAGTTTCCTTGAAGAAATGGACTTAGAGGCCAGAACTGAATCAACATACACTTTTACATCCGACTCTGTGGAGGATTCTTCAGCAGCAGCCAGCGGGAGCCTGGACAGTGTATCTGCCACAACCAGCTGCTTCCCCGGCACATGCACTGCCTGAACATTGAACCTGAGTAGTCTCATTAAAAGTCTCTGGCATCTCAAGGGTGTTTTGTCGATGTCATAAGAATTGATAAGAGGGACTAGCGGTTTGTGGTCAGTTTCCAGACTAAATTTCTCCAAACCCACTAGATAACGCTGAAAGCGCTCACAGGCCCAAACTGCAGCCAGGCACTCTTTCTCAATTTGAGCGTATTTTGACTCCGCAGCCGTCAGTGTGCGGGAACAGTAGGCGATGGGCTGTAGTTTGTTGTCATTCAGCTGCAGGAGTGCAGCCCCCAACCCATAACTGCTTGCATAAGCACTAACCACAGTCTTTTTTGAAGGGTCGTAGAACCCCAGCACTGGGGCAGACCCCAGCAGGGACTTAGCATGCAGGAACGCTTTTTCTTGTGAGGGTCCCCAGACCCAGGCAACATCTTTCTTAAGCAACTCTGTGATAGGGTGCAAAACTGTAGATAAATCTGGAAGAAACTTGCCCACGTAATTTACAAGGCCCAATATCTGTCTCAGCTCATGTACATCAGAAGGGCTTTTCATCTGTTCGATAGCCCGAATTTTCTCGGGGTCCGGCTT
>NC_069499.1:1593282771-1593420389 GCF_027579735.1 Bombina bombina
CAACGTCGCCTCCACCTGCCTACACTTATTAACCCCTAATCTGCCGAGCGGACCGCACCGCTACTATAATAAAGTTATTAACCCCTAATCCGCCTCACTCCCGCCTCAATAACCCTATAATAAATAGTATTAACCCCTAATCTGCCCTCCCTAACATCGCCGACACCTAACTTCAATTATTAACCCCTAATCTGCCGACCGAATCTCGCCGCTATTCTAATAAATGGATTAACCCCTAAAGCTAAGTCTAACCCTAACACTAACACCCCCCTAAGTTAAATATAATTTAAATCTAACGAAATAAATTAACTTTTATTAAATAAATTATTCCTATTTAAAGCTAAATACTTACCTGTAAAATAAATCCTAATATAGCTACAATATAAATTATAATTATATTATAGATATTTTAGGATTTATATTTATTTTACAGGTAACTTTGTATTTATTTTAACCAGGTACAATAGCTATTAAATAGTTAAGAACTATTTAATAGTTACCTAGTTAAAATAATTACAACATTACCTGTAAAATAAATCCTAACCTAAGTTACAATTAAACCTAACACTACACTATCAATAAATAAATTAAATAAAATACCTACAATTACCTACAATTAAACCTAACACTACACTATCAATAAATGAATCAAATACAATATCTACAAATAAATACAATTAAATAAACTAACTAAAGTACAAAAAAAAAAACTAAGTTACAAAAAATAAAAAAATATTTACAAACATTAGAAAAATATTACAACAATTTTAAACTAATTACACCTACTCTAAGCCCCATAATAAAATAACAAAGCCCCCAAAATCAAAAAATGCCCTACCCTATTCTAAATTACAAAAGTTCAAAGCTCTTTTACCTTACCAGCCCTGAACAGGGCCCTTTGCGGGGCATGCCCCAAAGAATTCAGCTCTTTTGCCTGTAAAAAAAACATACAATACCCCCCCCAACATTACAACCCACCACCCACATACCCCTAATCTAACCCAAACCCCCCTTAAATAAACCTAACACTAAGCCCCTGAAGATCTTCCTACCTTGTCTTCACCTCACCGGGTATCACACCGATCCGTCCTGGCTCCGATATCTTCATCCAACCCAAGAGGGGGCTAGACATCCATCATCCGACGGCTGAAGTAGTCCAGAAGAGGCTCCAAAGTCTTCATCCTATCCGGGAAGAAGAGTAGATCCGGACCGGCAACCATCTTCTTCCAAGCGGCATCTTCTATCTTCATCCGATGAGGACCGGCTCCATCTTGAAGACCTCCACCGCGGACCCATCTTCTTCCGACGACAACTTCCCGACGAATGACGGTTCCTTTAAGGGACGTCATCCAAGATGGCGTCCCTCGAATTCCGATTGGCTGATAGGATTCTATCAGCCAATCGGAATTAAGGTAGGAAAATTCTGATTGGCTGATGGAATCAGCCAATCAGAATCAAGTTCAATCCGATTGGCTGATCCGATCAGCCAATCAGATTGAGCTCGCATTCTATTGGCTGTCACAGATTTCTACTTTTGCCGGTCTGTAGGCTTTGATAACTAAGGCGAATCAAGCTCTCCACAATTACGCTGCGGAATTCCAGCGTATTTGCGGTTAACGGCTTGATAAATAGGCCTCTTAGCATTCTCTTTTAGCAGACACTGGGGCGATTGCTAACATTATCCTAGCTATAGGTTTTTGTTTTTATTTTTTGTTTTTCCTATGTTAATTTTACATCAGATATAAGTAATCCAGGAGTTGTGAAAAATACCATTCACGCATATCAAACACACATAGATTTCCCCAAAAAAAGAAAAAACGTCAGAAACCTCTGATTATAATTATGCACATAATTTGACAACTATCTGACAGGAATAACAGAACGATTTGCATTTGGCCCTTCAGTTTAGGGGAAACAGTTAATAATTAATCTAAAATAAAATGAGGCTGCACCATAAAGCTCAGCAGAGTGAGGTGAAAATTCTGTGTGCAATACGCGTTTCATCTGTAGTGCATAGCAATTAAACCTGTGCTGATTGCAGTCTGTCAGTAGATACGTCTAACATCTGATAATTAATAGACATTTTCCTTCTTTGAATAGTGAAGTAAGCCAGGTGTTCAGAGACAAAGCACACTTTTCTGCCAAATTCTTTTGCTGCTTTTCAGATCTAAAAAAGGTGTTTTATTATAATGTAAAACAAAAACTCCAACCCAGAAGCATTGCAGCTTCTCCCTAAAGATGTGTCCTGATTAGAAAGAGAAACATCTGTCTGCCAAGCTCATTCTGTCTTGATGAAATCTTTCCTGTCTGTCCTATATTCACCTAAAATTCCATCTTATGGGGAATTAATATTTATTTGTATTTTTACAGGTTAAGTGATCAGGGCTCTAAATATGCTGCTCAGGAAGAAAAGCTTCAGTCTAAAGGGTCTATTTATCAAAGCGTCAATCTCAGGGCATTTTCCGGCATCAATACGCTTGCCAGACATCGCTGATGCGGATCTGAATACGATACCCTTATTTATCTAAAAAGCCATCAAAAACATGCGCGTCAAGTACGGTGCAATAAGCATCGGACTGTTGTTAACTAACAGTCATCAATGTCGCGGTTATTTGGGTTTTTGTCATCAATGTCGCGGTTATTTCGGTTTTTGTCATCAATGTTGCGGTTATTTCGGGTTTTGTCATCAATGTTGCGGTTATTCAGGTTTTTCACAACTTTATTTATAACATTTCATTACTGTCCATGAACAAGCACATTTCTCTAAAGCTAATCTTTTATATTTCATCTGTTAATGTCCAAGAAATAGCTACATTTATACCTCAACAAACAATATCTCATAAAAAGTTATTTTTATATTTATTTGTTATACACAACAATCTGTTATATGATACTTTCACATAAATTAATGTGTATTTGTATTTCTAGAAGTCATGATTAGTGATGTTGCAAACTGAAAATTTTCAGTTCACGAACGGCGAACGCGAACGTCCGCAACTGTTCGCGAACGGGCGAACCGCCATTGACTTCAATAGGCAGGCAAATTTTAAAACCCACAGGGACTCTTTCTGGCCACAATAGTGATGGAAAAGTTGTTTCAAGGGGACTAACACCTGGACTGTCGCATGCTGGAGGGGGATCTATGGCAAAACTCCCATGGAAAATTACATAGTTGATGTAGAGTCTGGTTTTAATCCATAAAGGGCATAAATCACCTAACATTCCTAAATTGTTTGGAATAACGTGCTTTAAAACATCAGGTATGATGTTGTATAGATCAAGTAGTGTAAGGGTTACGCCCGCTTCACAGTGACAGACCAAACTCCCCGTTTAACGCACCGCAAACAACCGCAAACAGTCCATTTGCACAACCACGAGATAGATAGATTTGATAGATAGATACATAGATTAGATAGATAGATCAATAGATGCAATATACATTTGATAGATAGATTTGATAGATAAATAGATAGATTTGATAGATATATGATTTCCCAGACAGAGAATTACAATATACATTTGATAGATACGATAGATAGATTTGATAGATAAATAGATAGATTTGATAGATAAATAGATAGATTTGATAGATATATAATTTCCCAGACAGAGAATTACAAGACGTGCGGTCTGTGACCCATGGTAAGGTTCCCAGAGGCAGTTGCAGCGGCAAGGGACGTGTATATGGCATAGATTTTAGGAACCGGGAGATGGAAAAAGATGCTTGGTCGGTCCTCCTACTTCAAATTTGGGGCACTGCACATGCAATCTACTGTGCCACCAGATATGAGTGGTGTGTTAAGTAGTACTATTCTGATCAGTTTAATCCCTGTTACGCCCCCTATCAGGGGACGTGTATATGGCATGGATTTTAGGAACTGGGAGATGGAAAAAGATGCTTGGTCGGTCCTGCTACATCAAATTTGGGGCACTGCGCGTGCAATTGTGGCCGGACTTTTAGCCGACGGACATTTGGCCGACGGACATTTGGCCGAAACACAAGTGGCCGTCACAAAACAGTCCAGCCACGATATATAGATTTGATAGATAGATACATAGATTAGATAGATAGATCAATAGATGCAATATACATTTGATAGATACGATAGATAGATAGATTTGATAAATAGATAGATTTGATAGAAAGATAATTTCCCCAGACAGAGAATTACAAGACGTGTGGTCTAGGACCCATGGTAAGGTTACTTCCTTTTGCACAATCGAGTACAGGTTGGGGATTGCCTTTTGTGCAAAGAAATTTCGTCCGGGTACCTTCCACTGCGGTGTCCCCTATCAGGGGATGTGTATATGGCATGGATTTTAGGAACCGGGAGATGGAAAAAGATGCTTGGTTGGTCCGGCCACGAGATAGATAGATTTGATAGCTAGATAGATAGATAGATAGATACATAGATTAGATAGATCAATAGATGCAATAGATACATTTGATAGATACGATAGATAGATTTGATAGATAAATAGATAGATTTGTTAGATAGATAATTTCCCAGACAGAGAATTACAAAACGTGCGGTCTGAGACCCATGGTAAGGTTACTTCCTTTTGCACAATCGAGTACAGGTTGGGGATTGCATTTTGTGCAAAGAAATTTCGGCCGGGTACCTTCCACTGCAGTGTCCCCTATCAGGGGATGTGTATATGGCATGGATTTAAGGAACCGGGAGATGGAAAAAGATGATTGGTCGGTCCTCCTACTTCAAATTTGGGGCACTGCGCATGCAATCTAATGTGCCACCAGATAGGAGTGGTGTGTTAAGTAGTACTATTCCTATCAGTTTAATCCCTGTTAAGTGTCTTTTTTTTGTTTTGTTTTTGAAGCCACAGTGCAGCACCAGAGGCCAGAAAAATTTGGCATGTACACATGCCTGAAAAATTAGGTATTGTTGCAGCCGCTGCCTGAAAAATTGATGTTTGTTTCCCAGAAAGTGCCCTAAAACATTGCGGCTTGAACCCTAGTTGGTGGCGGATAAGTCACGCAAGTCATCCGGCATTTGAAGATAAAATACAGCAGCGTGTGGACCATTTTTAGCCCAAGGCAGCTCATCTCATCAGGCCTTTTTTACTTGAATGTATCGCCCAATGTCAGTCCGTTCGGGATCCATCCCTCATTCATCTTAATAAAGGTGAGGTAATCTAGACTTTTTTGACCTAGGCGACTTCTCTTCTCAGTGACAATACCTCCTGCTGCACTGAAGGTCCTTTCTGACAGGACACTTGAAGCGGGGCAGGCCAGAAGTTCTATTGCAAATTGGGATAGCTCAGGCCACAGGTCAAGCCTGCACACCCAGTAGTCAAGGGGTTCATCGCTCCTCAGAGTGTCGAGATCTGCAGTTAAGGCGAGGTAGTCTGCTACCTGTCGGTCGAGTCGTTCTCTGAGGGTGGACCCCGAAGGGCTGTGGTGATGCATAGGAGTTGAAAAGCTCCGCATGCCCTCCATCAACAACACGTCTGTAAAGCATCCTGTCCTTGCCGGCGTGGTCGTGGGAGTCAGCGGATTACTATCAGCTCTTCCCCTGTTAGATGCACGTTGTGCTGTGACATCACCCTTATACGCTGTGTAAAGCATACTGGCACATTATGCTTATACCGGGGGTCTAGTAGCGTGGACACCCAGTACAGGTCGTTCTCCTTCAGCTTTTTTATACGAGGGTCCCTCAACAGGCACAACAGCATGAAAGACCCCATTTGCACAAGGTTGGATGCCGAGCTACTCATGTCCCGTTCCTCGTCCTCAGTGATGTCACTGAAGGTATCTTCTTCCCCCCAGCCACGTACAACACCACGGGTACCAGATAGGTGACAACGAGCACCCTGGGATGCCTGTTGTGGTTGGTCTTCCTCCTCCTCCTCAAAGCCACATTCCTCCTCTGACTCCTCTTCCTCACAATCCTCTTCCAGCGTTGTCGAAGGTACAGCAAGCGATGCTGATAAAGCTGTTTCTGGTGGTGATGGTGACCACAACTCTTCCTCTTCACGCTCATCTACGGCCTGATCCAGCACTTTTTCGCAGGGCACACTCCAGGAATAAAACAAATGGTATGATGTTGCTGATGGTGCCTTCGGTGCTACTGACTAGGTTTGTCACCTCCTCAAAAGGACGCATGAGCCTACAGGCATTGCGCATGAGCGCCCAGTAACGTGGCAAAAAAATTCCCAGCTCCGCAGAGGCTGTCCTAGCACCTAGCATGAGCAAATACTCGTTAACGGCTTTTTCTTGTTGGAGCAGGTGGTCGAACATTAGGAGTGTTGAATTCCAACGTGTCAGGCTGTCGCAAATCAAGCGCCTCACTGGCATGTTGTTTCGCCGCTGGATATCGGAAAAGTGCGCCATGGCCGTGTAGGAACGCCTCAAATGGCCAAACACCTTCCTGGCCTGCTTCAGGACGTCCTGTAAGCCTGGGTACTTATGCACAAAGCATTGTACGATCAGATTACACACATGTACCATGCACGGCACATGGAAGAGGATGGAGTAGGTGGAGTAGAGGAGGTGGCAGCAAGCCTGCCTGCAAGTCGTGGCGGTGTCACCAACTCCTCCTCTGCAGAGGCATGCATTCCATGCTTCGCAGCCATCAGCAGGTTTACCCAATGTGCAGTGTAGGTGATATACCTGCCCTGTCCATGTTTTGCAGACCAGCTATCAGTGGTCATATGGACCCTTGCCCCAACACTGTTTGCAAGACATGCCATTACTTCCTTTTGCACAATCGAGTACAGGTTGGGGATTGACTTTTGTGCAAAGAAATTTCAGCCGGGTACCTTCCACTGTAGTGTCCCAATAGCTACAAGTTTTTTGAACGCCTCAGACTCCACCAGTTTGTATGGTAAAAGCTGGCGGGCTAAGAATTCAGACAAGCAAGCTGTCAGACCCCGGGCAAGGGGGTGACTTTGTGACATTGGCTTCTTACACTCAAACATGTCCTTGACAGACACCTGACTGTGGGCAGATGAGCAGGAACTGCTCCGGAAGAGAGACGGAGTGGCGGATGGTTAAGAGGGGGCAAGGAGGACAGCAGTGGTTGACGTGGCTGAAGATGCTGGAAAAGGAGGAGGATGGCGGCTTTGAGTTTGTGTGCTGCTTCTACTCATGTGTTGATCCCATATGCGTTTGTGATGTGCGGTCATGTGCCTTCGCAAAGCAGTTGTACCTAGGTGGGTGTTGCACTTCCCACGACTCAGTTTCTTTTGGCACAGGTTACAAATGGCAACGCTGTTGTCAGAGGCAGACTCACACAAAAAATGCCACACTGCTGAGCTATGCGATGACGGCATTCTGGTGGTGGCAACAGCATGCGTTGATTGGCGTGCTGTCTGGCTGACCCCGGGTGCCGATGCATGCTGTCTGACTGTGCCACTAGCTCCTTGCGATGACCTCCCCCTGCTTCCAACTCGTCTCCTCCTCTCTGTCTCCCCATCTGAACTTTCCCCCTGTTCTTCTTCTCTTCTAGCGGGCACCCACGTGACATCCACGGACGCATCGTCATCATCAACCGCTTCACTTGTATCTGACAAATCAACAAAAGAAGCAGCAGCGGGTACAACATCATCATCATCACACCGTACGTCCATGTCTGTAATGCTGCCTGACTGAGACATATCACTGTTATCTACATCCTCTGTCAATGATGGTTGCGCATCACTCATTTCTTCCAACTGATGTGTAAATAACTCCTCTGAGACATCAAGTGAAGCGGCTGTGGTGCTAGTGTTGGTGGTGGCGACAGGCAGGCGAGTGGTAACTTGAGAGGTGCCGAAGATAAGCTGGAGGAGGATGGTGCGTCAAGGTTCGGAGCGGAAGCTATAGAAGATTGGGTGTCCTGTGTTAAAAAGTCAACTATGTCCTCCTCAGAACTTTTCGAGTTCATGGTACGTGGCCTCTGAACACTGGGCATTATTCTAGGGCCAAAGGGAATCACAGCACCACGAACACGACGGCCCCTGCGGGGTGGCCTGCCTCTGCCTGTCATTTTTTTTTAAATGTACACTTACACTACTATTAAACAAGATATGAGTGGTGGCACTGGGCAAGTGGGCACAGTATACGCTGTGAGCCTGACACAAAAAAGCAGACTGATGTTTGACAGTCCAAAAAGTTTTTATTTTTTTAAATGTATACTTACACTACTATTAAACAAGATATGAGTGGTGGCACTGGGCAAGTGGGCACAGTATACGCTGTGAGCCTGACACAAAAAAGCAGACTGATGTTTGACAGTACAAAAAGTTTTTATTTTTTTAAATGTACACTTACACTACTATTAAACAAGATATGAGTGGTGGCACTGGGCAAGTGGGCACAGTATACGCTGTGAGCCTGACACAAAAAAGTAGACTGATGTTTGACAGTACAAAAAGTTTTTATTTTTTCAAATGTACACTTACACTACTATTAAACAAGATATAAGTGGTGGCACTGGGCAAGTGGGCACAGTATACGCTGTGAGTCTGGCACACATGCTGGCAGGCAGACAACTGCAATTAGATTACACTAGCAGACTGATGTTTCACAGTCAAAAAAGTTTTTTTTTTTTTTTAAAGTTACACTACTGTTACACCAGATATGAGTGGTGGCACTGGGCAAGTGGGCCTGGCACACACTCTGGCAGGCAGGCAACTGCAATTAGATTACACAAGCAGACTGATGTTTCACAGTCAAAAAAGTTTGTTTTTTTTTATTATTATTTACACTACTGTTACACCAGATATGAGTGGTGGCAGTGGGCAAGTGGGCCTGGCACATACGCTGGCAGGCAGGCAACTGCAATTAGATTACACTAGCAGACTGATGTTTCACAGTCAAAAAAGTTTTAGTTTTTTAATTATTTACACTACTGTTACACCAGATATGAGTGGTGGCACTGGGCAAGTGGGCCTGGCTGGCACACACGCTAGCAGGCAGGCAACTGCAATTAGATTACATTAGCAGACTGATGTTTCACAATCAAAAAAGTTTTTTTTTTTTATTATTTAAACTACTGTTACACCAGATATGAGTGGTGGCACTGGGCAAGTGGGCCTGGCACACACGCTGGCAGGCAGGCAAATGCAATTAGATTACACTAGCAGACTGATGTTTCACAGTCAAAAAAGTTTTTTTTTTTAAATGATTTACACTACTGTTACACCAGATATGAGTGGTGGCATTGGGTAAGTGGGCCTGGCACACACGCTAGCAGGCAGGCAGGCAACGGCAATTAGATTACACTAGCAGACTGATGTTTCACAGTCCAAAAAGTTTTTATATTTTTAAATGTACACCAGTGTTAATTTTGACAGGAAATTTCAATTTAGTCTTAGTTTTAGTCTTTTGACTAAAAAGCCATTTTAGTTTTAGTCGTATTTTAGTCATCTGAATTAATTTACGGCTAGATTTAGAGTTCTGCGGCCAAAGGGGTGCATGAGCTACGCGTGCTTTTTTTCTCCCGCACCTTTTAAATACCGCTGGTATTTAGAGTTCACAGAAAGGCTGCGTTAGGCTCCAAAAAGGGAGAGTAGAGCATATTTACCGCCACTGCAACTCTCGATACCAGCGGTGCTTACGGACGCGGTCAGCTTCAAAAACGTGCTTGTGCACAATTCCCCCATAGAAAACAATGGGGCTGTTTGAGCTGAAAAAAAACTCTAACACCTGCAAAAAAGCAGCGTTCAGCTCCTAACGCAGCTACATTGTTTCCTATGGTGAAACACTTCCTACGTCTGCACCTAACACCCTAACATGTACCCCGAGTCTAAACACCCCTAACCTTACACTTATTAACCCCTAATCTGCCGCCCCCGCTATCGCTGACCCCTGCATATTATTATTAACCCCTAATCTGCCGCTCCGTACACCGCCGCCAGCTACGTTATCCCTATGTACCCCTAACATCGCCGACCACTATGTTATATTTATTAACCCCTAATTGCCGCCCCCGCTATCACTGACCCCTGCATATTATTATTAACCCCTAATCTGCCGCTCCGTACACCGCTGCAACATTATAGTTATGTACCCCTAATCTGCTGCCTCTAACACCGCCGACCCCTATATTATATTTATTAACCCCTAATCTGCCCCCCACAACGTCGCCGCCAGCTACCTACAATAATTAACCCCTAATCTGCTGACGGGAGCTCACCGCTAATATAATAAATGTATTAACCCCTAGGGCTAAGGCTAACCCTAACACTAACACCCCCCTAAGTTAAATATAATTTAAATCTAACTAAATAAATTAACTCTTATTAAATAAATTATTCCTATTTATAGCTAAATACTTACCTGTAAAATAAACCCTAATATAGCTACAATATAAATTATAATTATATTATGTAGCTATTTTAGGATTAATATTTATTTTATAGGCAACTTTGTATTCATTTTAACCAGGTACAATAACTATTAAATAGTTAATAACTATTAAATAGTTACCTAGTTAAAATAATTACAAGACTTCAGCCGGATCATGGACCTCTTCAGCTCCCGATTGGATGAAGACTTCAGCCGGATCATGGACATCTTCAGCCCCCCGGTTGGGCTTGGATCAAGACATCGGAGGAGCTCTTCTGGATTGATCGGTGAACCTGGTATGGTGAAGATAAGGTAGGAAGATCTTCAGGGGCTTAGTGTAAGGTTTATTTAAGGGGGGTTTGGGTTAGATTAGGGGTATGTGGGTGGTGGGTTGTAATGTTGGGGGGGGGGGTATTGTATGTGTTTTTTTTTACAGGCAAAAGAGCTGAATTCTTTGGGGCATGCCCCGCAAAGGGCCCTGTTCAGGGCTGGTAAGGTAAAAGAGCTTTGAACTTTTGTAATTTAGAATAGGGTAGGGCATTTTTTTATTTTGGGGGTCTTTGTTATTTTATTAGGGGGCTTAGAGTAGGTGTAATTAGTTTAAAATTGTTGTAATATTTTTCTGATGTTTGTAAATATTTTTTTATTTTTTGTACTTTAGTTAGTTTATTTCATTGTATTTATTTGTAGATATTGTATTTAATTAATGTATTGATAGTGTAGTGTTAGGTTTAATTGTAGGTAATTGTAGGTATTTTATTTAATTAATTTATTGATAGTGTAGTGTTAGGTTTAATTGTAACTTAGGTTAGGATTTATTTTACAGGTAATTTTGTAATTATTTTAACTATTTTAGCTATTAAATAGTTCTTAACTATTTAATAGCTATTGTACCTGGTTAAAATAAATACAAAGTTACCTGTAAAATAAATATAAATCCTAAAATAGCTATAATATAATTATAATTTATATTGTAGCTATATTAGGATTTATTTTACAGGTAAGTATTTAGCTTTAAATAGGAATAATTTATTTAATAAGAGTTAATTTATTTCGTTAGATTTAAATTATATTTAACTTAGGGGGGTGTTAGTGTTAGGGTTAGACTTAGCTTTAGGGGTTAATACATTTATTAGAATAGCGGTGAGCTCCAGTCGGCAGATTAGGGGTTAATGTTTGAAGTTTGGTGTCGGCGATGTTAGGGAGGGCACATTAGGGGTTAATACTATTTATTATAGGGTTATTGAGGCGGGAGTGAGGCGGATTAGGGGTTAATAACTTTATTATAATAGCGGTGCGGTCCGCTCGGCAGATTAGGGGTTAATAAGTGTAGGCAGGTGGAGGCGACGTTGTGGGGGGCAGATTAGGGGTTAATAAATATAATATAGGGGTCGGCAGTGTTAGGGGCAGCAGATTAGGGGTACATAGGGATAATGTAAGTAGCGGCGGTTTACGGAGCGGCAGATTAGGGTTAAAAAAAATATGCAGGTGTCAGCGATAGCGGGTGCGGCAGAATAGGGGTTAATAAGTGTAAGGTTAGGGGTGTTTAGACTCGGGGTACATGTTAGAGTGTTAGGTGCAGACGTAGGAAGTGTTTCCTCATAGCAAACAATGGGGCTGCGTTAGGAGCTGAACGCTGCTTTTTTGCAGGTGTTAGGTTTTTTTTCAGCTCAAACAGCCCCATTGTTTTCTATGGGGGGAATCGTGCACGAGCACGTTTTTGAAGCTGGCCGCGTCCGTAAGCACCGCTGGTATCGAGAGTTGAAGTTGCGGTAAATATGCTCTACGCTCCTTTTTTGGAGCCTAACGCAGCCATTCTGTGAACTCTAAATACCAGCGGTATTTAAAAGGTGCGGCCAGAAAAAAAGCCAGCGTAGCTAACGCACCCCTTTGGCCGCAGAACTCTAAATCTAGGCGACTGAAAATAGCATGACAGTAAAGAGGTGATTTCCATTTCTGCTGTATCTGATTCATGACAGTTTAATGTTAGGTGGGCTATCCCTTTTAGCTATCAGATTAAGACTATATTGAATCAAACATCAATTTGAATTTTAAAATCCTTGTCTAAAATATTATATTGTGTGTCCTAATGTCAGCATCAATGTTTATCTTTAATACTAATTTCACATATACATACTTTCAAAGTATAATACACAATGTAATAAATCGCATTTACAAGTTCAGATGAGTGATCAATGGCACATGTATCGAGCAATTTGATTCGTTAGTGATAGTTTAGAATGTATATTTAAATCAGATTGGCTGATGTCATAAATCATGTGTTTATGCAAATTCCAATCAAAAGTGGTTTAAAAATTCACTAGTGTGTGGGTTGTTTAGGAGTTTGCGTTAAAATTGGTGCTAAGTTGAGAGTGTGACTTGTATTACATGACTTAAACGTGGTGCACATAGATTTTTCCAAAAAAATAATAAAAATGAAGTTAGCTATATTATGTTGTGTATTTCATTTTTAGCTCTATATCTATTAGTGCGACAAGTTTGGGGCAAAATTTTTCAACAAATTTGTAGAAATAATATTGTCCCCTTGCTTTGTAATGAGAGACAAATTTGTAACATAATCCATAAGTAGTAATGTATTTTTCATTTTTATCCCTATATCTACTAGTGCACCAAATGTGGAGCAATAATATTGTTTGATTTAGAAAGGGTATACAATTTTAATAAAGTTTCTAATTTACTTTTATTATGTAATATACTTCATTCTCTTGCAGCATCGAACATAAGCTTTCTGTGTTTTCAGACTCCCATTGACTTCTATGGAATCCACAACCTCAAGGGTGGCAGATTGAAAACTAGGTACACTCAGGCCCAGCCCTTGCATATAGGCAAACTAGGCAACTGCCTTAGCGCGCACCAGCAGTGGGGCACAAAATTAGAGCTTAGTCAGAGCAGCCAGTGTTTTATATATTTAGCCAGTGACTGTGTTTTATATATTTATTTATTTTTGGACATATCAGTGGCGGAACTTCCAGGGTCCAAACGGTTGCATAAACTATTTGTGGCCACTGGACCCTAGACCATGGAGATCCGCAACTTAGGACTCCCAGCAGGCAGCAGCGGTCAACACCGTTTCCGGCCTCAGTAGTCAGTGCTGGTATAAGCTCTTCCTCCATCCGGTCCCTAAAGCGCGGGGCCTCTGTCAACTATTTTGAACTAGTCTATCACCCACCACTTATCCCTCTTGGGTAGCGTGCCGTCACCGTGTGTGTGTCACCCCGCTCTACTATTATTATTATTGTTATTAATATTATTATTATTGTTATAATTATTACTTTTGTTATTATTATTATTATTATTTTTATTTTTATTATTATTGGTATTATTGTTAGACTTTATTTATAACGCACCAACAAATTCCGCAGAACTGTCCTTGTTACAGATGATAAAAGTATAACGATGATACAATATTTTATGCATCAGAAATGATTCACAAAATATCTTTATGCAAAATGCATGTTTTAAGAACATATAAAGGTATCAATACAAATTGTTTTGCAGACGAGTGGCACACCCCTTCACAGCTTCTTGTGTTTATCTTACTTCTTTTTTTGTGTCTAATTACAGAGAGATCTGCACAAGCATATGTTATCCAATCGCAGCACAGTGTCAGTGTTCTGTATTCCATGGGGTGCTCACCAAGTTTATTTAAACGAATCACATATTTAGAAATATGTACTTAAAAATAAATAAAACATTTTCTTCTATATAAAGAACATTGGAATGTAAAATATTCATAGCTACCTTCGGGTTAGCGGTGTTGGGTTACTTCGTGCAGTGTTTGAGCGCTAAACAGGCCCTATATCATTTATACATATATTGCTACATATAGTTTTACCACATGTGAGACGCATCAGACATACATCAGGCCTTGTGCCGTCATCATTGGATGTAGAATTCTACTAGTTATACATTATAGCTGCCAGTCACTATTGGTCACATCTGTCCTTGTTTTCACGTTCACAGAGCACTAAAGGAATATTTATTTGTATTGTATTTAGTTTTATTGGGTGTTGTTCTGTCTCACATGGGTTATTAGTCTGCAGATTTAATTCTGTTGCATCATTTAGATTTAATTAGAACAGAGACAGATCAGCGCTTCTACTGCACAACGCAATGTATTCCTTGCTGTGGTCTTCTTGTGCACGTGCTGTGGTCTTCTTGTTCACGTGCTGTGGTCTTCTTGTTCCCGTGCTGTGGTCTTCTTGTTCATGTGCTGTGGTCTTCTTGTGCACGTGCTGGGGTCTTCTTGTGCACGTGCTGGGGTCTTCTTGTTCACGTGCTGTGGTCTTCTTGTTCACGTGCTGTGGTCTTCTTGTTCACGTGCTGTGGTCTTCTTGTTCACGTGCTGTGGTCATCTTGTGCCTGTGCTGTGGTCGTCTTGTGCACGTGCTGGGGTCTTCTTGTGCACCTGTTGGGGTCCTCTTGTGAACCTGCTGGGATCTTCTTGTGCACGTGCTATGGTCTTCTTGTGAATTTGCTATGGTTTCTTGTGCACATGCTGTGGTCTTCTTGTTCACGTGCTGTGGTCGTCTTGTGCATGTGCTTTGGTCATCTTGTGCACGTGCTGGGGTCTTCTTGTGCACCTGTTGCGGTCTTCTTGTGCACCTGCTGGGATCTTCTTGTGCATGTGCTATGGTCTTCTTGTGAACATGCCATGGTTTCTTGTGCACATGCTGTGGTCTTCTTGTTCACGTGCTGTGGTCTTCTTGTTCAAGTGCTGTGGTCTTCTTGTTCACGTGCTGTGGTCTTCTTGTTCATGTGCTGTGGTCTTCTTGTGCACCTGTTGGGGTCTTCTTGTGCACCTGTTGGGGTCTTCTTGTGCACCTGCTGGGGTCTTCTTGTGCACGTGCTATGGTCTTCTTGTGCACGTGCTATGGTCTTCTTGTGCACGTGCTGTGGTCTTCTTGTGCACATGCTGTGGTCTTCTTGTTCATGTGCTGTGGTCTTCTTGTTCATGTGCTGTGGTCTTCTTGTTCAAGTGCTGTGGTCTTCTTGTGCATGTGCTGTGGTCATCTTGTGCATGTGCTGTGGTCATCTTGTGCACGTGCTGTGGTCTTCTTGTTCATGTGCTGTGGTCGTCTTGTGCATGTGCTGGGGTCATCTTGTGCTCGTGCTGGGGTCTTTTTGTGCACCTGTTGGGGTCTTCTTGTGCACCTGCTGGGGTCTTCTTGTGCACGTGCTATGGTCTTTTTGTGCACATGCTGTGGTCTTCTTGTGCACATGCTGTGGTCTTCTTGTGCACGTGCTGTGGTCTTCTTGTGCACGTGCTGTGGTCTTCTTGTGCACATGCTGTGATTATATTTTGGCCACACACTAGATGTTCAGTAATGAGGTTTATATATATATGTGTGCTCTAATTTGTACTGTTTGTTAGGAAGGAGGACATTTTCATTTCCAGCAATGTCAATGAAATCTATCACTGGAATCTTGTGAGTTCTTCCCCTATATTTTATAAGTGTATCACAGAGCTCAGACCGAGCAGGGCGCGTTTTTCATTCTACGTCTTCTGCACAAAGCGTTGCACAATGGCTGACAGATGACAAGTAAAGACTGAAAACTATAGCACTCAGCAGTAACGGCACAATAAGGAAGAATTACCTTTATAGTGAGAGAAGGAACTAGACACATCTGGTCTATAACTAGTGAAATAAATAGATTAGTTGTCATTAAGTACATAGATACAGCACAATAAGGAAGAATTAGCTTTATAGTGAGAGAAGGAACTAGACACATCTGGTCTATAACTAGTGAAATAAATATATTAGTTGTCATTAAGTACATAGATACAGCACAATAAGGAAGAATTACCTTTATAGTGAGAGAAGGAACTAGACACATCTGGTCTATAACTAGTGAAATAAATAGATTAGTTGTCATTAAGTACATAGATACAGCACAATAAGGAAGAATTAGCTTTATAGTGAGAGAAGGAACTAGACACATCTGGTCTATAACTAGTGAAATAAATATATTAGTTGTCATTAAGTACATAGATACAGCACAATAAGGAAGAATTACCTTTATAGTGAGAGAAGGAACTAGACACATCTGGTCTATAACTAGTGAAATAAATAGATTAGTTGTCATTAAGTACATAGATACAGCACAATAAGGAAGAATTACCTTTATAGTGAGAGAAGGAACTAGACACATCTGGTCTATAACTAGTGAAATAAATAGATTAGTTGTCATTAAGTACATAGATACAGCACAATAAGGAAGAATTAGCTTTATAGTGAGAGAGTGAACTAGACACATCTGGTCTATAACTAGTGAAATAAATAGATTAGTTGTCATTAAGTACATAGATACAGCACAATAAGGAAGAATTACCTTTATAGTGAGAGAGTGAACTAGACACATCTGGTCTATAACTAGTGAAATAAATAGATTAGTTGTCATTAAGTACATAGATACAGCACAATAAGGAAGAATTACCTTTATAGTGAGAGAGTGAACTAGACACATCTGGTCTATAACTAGTGAAATAAATAGATTAGTTGTCATTAAGTACATAGATACAGCACAATAAGGAAGAATTACCTTTATAGTGAGAGAGTGAACTAGACACATCTGGTCTATAACTAGTGAAATAAATAGATTAGTTGTCATTAAGTACATAGATACAGCACAATAAGGAAGAATTAGCTTTAAAGTGAGAGAGTGAACTAGACACCATACGTGCTACATCATCTGTATTTATGTAACAGGAACCTGTTGGAACAACTAATCTATCTATTTCACTAGTTATACACTAGACATGTGCAATCCCACAAATGTAACAAAACAACCGATTATTTGTTATTCATTGCACTTGTATGAAAAGGATAAACCAACCGTCCCTTTAAAGAGCAGTAAACCTTGATTTAATTACAATACATTTTTCTGTAGTGTTGCTATAGAATAACATACACATTCTTTGAAAAACCAGCACTGTCCATGTGAGAACTACTGTGGACAACTACGAAGCCCACCAAAAAGTACAAAAAATAAAGAACTGGTGGTGTCCACTGATATAAAATCCCTTTATTAATCACATATGGGGACACTCCACTAAATCATGTGATGCAGGTGTCATAACCTCTGCTGCCTACAAAATGTAACCCTTTATTGGGTGAACAGTATTTCTAGTGGATAACAAAGGTTAAACACATATTTACATAAAGCATTCACCACAATGTTTTCCATGTTGTTTAACTTGTATCATTTCAAACCTTACAGGGAGTGCAGAATTATTAGGCAAATGAGTATTTTGACCACATCATCCTCTTTATGCATGTTGTCTTACTCCAAGCTGTATAGGCTCGAAAGCCTACTACCAATTAAGCATATTAGGTGATGTGCATCTCTGTAATGAGAAGGGGTGTGGTCTAATGACATCAACACCCTATATCAGGTGTGCATAATTATTAGGCAACTTCCTTTCCTTTGGCAAAATGGGTCAAAAGAAGGACTTGACAGGCTCAGATAGTGAGATATCTTGCAGAGGGATGCAGCACTCTTAAAATTGCAAAGCTTCTGAAGCGTGATCATCGAACAATCAAGCGTTTCATTCAAAATAGTCAACAGGGTCACAAGAAGCGTGTGGAAAAACCAAGACGCAAAATAACTGCCCATGAACTGAGGAAAGTCAAGCGTGCAGCTGCCAAGATGCCACTTTCCACCAGTTTGGCCATATTTCAGAGCTGCAACATCACTGGAGTGCCCAAAAGCACAAGGCGTGCAATACTCAGAGACATGGCCAAGGTAAGAAAGGCTGAAAGACGACCACCACTGAACAAGACACACAAGATGAAACGTCAAGACTGGGCCAAGAAATATCTCAAGACTGATTTTTCTAAGGTTTTATGGACTGATGAAATGAGAGTGAGTCTTGATGGGACAGAGGGATGGGCCCGTGGCTGGATTGGTAAAGGGCAGAGAGCTCCAGTCCGACTCAGACGCCAGAAAAGTGGAGGTGGAGTACTGGTTTGGGCTGGTATCATCAAAGATGAGCTTGTGGGGCCTTTTCGGCTTGAGGATGGAGTCAAGCTCAACTCCCAGTCCTACTGCCAGTTTCCGGAAGACACCTTCTTCAAGCAGTGGTACAGGAAGAAGTCTGCATCCTTCAAGAAAAACATGATTTTCATGCAGGACAATGCTCCATCACACGCGTCCAAGTACTCCACAGCGTAGCTGGCAAGAAAGGGTATAAAAGAAGAAAATCTAATGACATGGCCTCCTTGTTCACCTGATCTGAACCCCATTGAGAACCTGTGGTCCATCATCAAATGTGAGATTTACAAGGAGGGAAAACAGTACACCTCTCTGAACAGTGTCTGGGAGGCTGTGGTTGCTGCTGCACGCAATGTTGATGGTGAACAGATCAAAACACTGACAGAATCCATGGATGGCAGGCTTTTCAGTGTCCTTGCAAAGAAAGGTGGCTATATTGGTCACTGATTTGTTTTTGTTTTGTTTCTGAATGTCAGAAATGTATATTTGTGAATGTTGAGATGTTATATTGGTTTCACTGGTAAAAATAAATAATTGAAATGGGTATATATTTATTTTTTGTTAAGTTGCCTAATAATTATGCACAGTAATAGTCACCTGCACACACAGATATCCCCCTAAAATAGCTATAACTAAAAACAAACTAAAAACTACTTCCAAAACTATTCAGCTTTGATATTAATGAGTTTTTTGGGTTCATTGAGAACATGGTTGTTGTTCAATAATAAAATTAATCCTCAAAAATACAACTTGCCTAATAATTCTGCACTCCCTGTATAATAAGATGGAACACACAATGCTACATAATAACTTCATTTACAATACATTTTTAGACCAAGTTGCTGCTTTGCAAATCTGATCAACAGAAGCTTCATTCCTAAAAGCCCAGGAAGTAGAAACTGACCTAGTAGAATGAGCCGTTATCCTTTGAGGCGGGGACTTACCCGACTCTACATAAGCATGATGAATCAAAGACTTTAACCAAGATGCCAAGGAAATGGCAGAAGCCTTCTGACCTTTCCTGGAACCAGAAAAGATAACAAATAGACTAGAAGTCTTTCTAAAACATTTAGTAGCTTCAACATAATATTTCAAAGCTCTTACTACATCCAAATAATGTAAAGATCTCTCCATAGAATTCTTAGGATTAGGACACAATGAAGGGACAACAATTTCTCTACTAATGTTGTTAGAATTCACAACCTTAGGTAAAAATTTAAATGAAGTCCGCAACACCGCCTGATGAAAAATGAGAAAAGGAGATTCACAAGAAAGAGCAGATAACTCAGAAACTCTTCTAGCAGAAGAGATGGCCAAAAGGAACAACACTTTCCAAGAAAGTAATTTAATATCCAGAGAATGCATAGGTCCAAACGGAGGAGCCTGTAAAGCCCTCAGAACCAAAATTAAGACTCTAAGGAGGAGAGATTGACTTAATGACAGGCTTGATACGAAGCAAAGCCTGTACAAAATAATGAATATCAGGATGATTAGCAATCTTTCTGTGAAAAAGAACATAAAGAGCAGAGATTTGACCTTTCAAAGAGCTTGCAGACAAACCCTTATCCAAACCATCCTGAAGAAACTGTAAAATCCTAGGAATTCTAAAAGTATGCCAAGAAAATTTATGAGAACACCAAGAAATGTAAGTCTTCCAGACTCGGTAATAAATCTTTCTAGACACAGACTTACAAGCCTGTATCATAGTATTAATCACTGAGTCAGAGAAACCTCTATGACTAAGAATCAAGCGTTCAATCTCCATACTTTCAAATTTAATGATTTGAGAGCCTGATGGAAAAATGGGCCTTGAGATAGAAGGTCTGGCCTTAACGGAAGTGTCCAAGGTTGGCAACTTGCCATCCGAACGAGATCCGCACACCAAAACCTGTGAGGCCATGCTGGAGCCACCAGCAATACAAACGAACGTTCCATTAGAATTTTGGAAATCACTTTTGGAAGAAGAACTAGAGGTGGAAAGATATAAGCAGGTTGATAATTCCAAGGAAGCGACAACGCATCCATTGCTTCCGTCTGAGGATCCCTGGATCTGGACAGATACCTGGGAAGTTTCTTGTTTAGATGAGAGGCCATCAGATCTATTTCTGCAAGTCCCCAGATTTGAACAATCTGAAGAATTACCTCTGGGTGAAGAGACCATTCACCCGGATGTAACGTCTGGCGACTGAGATAATCCGCTTCCCAATTGTCTACACCTGGGATGTGAAACGCAGAGATTAGACAGGAGCTGGATTTCGCCCATACAAGTATCCGAGATACTTCTTTCATAGCCTGAGTACTGTGAGTCCCACCTTGATGATTGACATACGCCACGGTTGTGACATTGTCTGTCTGAAAAAAATAAACGATTCTCTCTTCAGAAGAGGCCAGAACTGAAGAGCTCTGAAAATCGCCCGGAGTTCCAAAATGTTGATTGGTAATTTCACCTCCTGAAATTCCCAAACCCCCTGCGCTGTCTGAGATCCCCATACAGCTCCCCAACCTGAAAGACTTGCATCTGTTGAGATCATAGTCCAGGTTGGATGAACAAACCTGAATTAGACGATGGTGATTCAAACACCAAGTCAGAGAAGATTGAACATTGGGATTTAAGGATATTAATTGTGATATCTTTGTATAATCCCTGCACCACTGGTTCAGCATACAAAGCTGGAGAGGTCTCATGTGAAAGCGAGCAAAGGGGATCGCGTCCGATGCAGCAGTCATGAGACCTAGAATTTCCATGCACAAAGCTACTGAAGGGAATGATTGAGACTGAAGGTTTCGACAAGCTGAAACCAACTTCAGACGTCTCTTTTCTGTTAGAGACAAAGTCATGGACACTGAATCTATTTGAAAACCCAAAAAGGTTACCTTTGTCTGAGGAATCAAGGAACTCTTTGGTAAATTGATCCTCCAACCATGTCTTTGAAGAAACAACACAAGTTGATTTGTATGAGATTCTGCAGAATGTAAAGACTGAGCAAGTACCAAGATATCGTCCAAATAAGGAAATACCGCAATACCCTGTTCTCTGATTACAGAGAGAAGGGCACAGAGAACCTTTGAAAAGATCATTGGAGCTGTTGCTAGGCCAAACGGAAGGGCAACAAACTGGTAATGCTTGTCTAGAAAAGAGAATCTCAGGAACTGATAGTGATCTGGATGAATTGGAATATGAAGATATGCATCCTGTAAATCTATTGTAGACATATAATGCCCTTGCTGAACAAAAGGCAGAATAGTCCTTATAGTCACCATTTTGAATTTTGGTATCCTTACATAACGATTCAATATTTTTAGATCCAGAACTGGTCTGAAGGAATTCTCCTTCTTTGGTACAATGAATAGATTTGAGTAAAACCCCAGACCCCGTTCCAGAACTGGAACTGGCACAATTACCCCAGCCAACTCTAGGTCTGAAACACATTTCAGAAATGCCTGAGCCTTAACTGGGTTTACTGGAATGCGTGAGAGAAAGAATCTTCTCACAGGCAGCCTTACCTTGAAACCTATTCTGTACCCTTGTGAAACAATGTTCTGAATCCAAAGACTGTGAATCGAATTGATCCAAATATCTTTGAAAAATCGTAACCTGCCCCCTACCAGCTGTGCTGGAATGAGGGCCGCACCTTCATGCGGATTTGGGAGCTGGTTTTGACTTTCTAAAAGGCTTGGATTTATTCCAGACTGGAGAAGGTTTCCAAACGGAAACCGTTCCTTTAGGGGAAGGGTCAGGCTTCTGTTCCTTATTCTGACGAAAGGAACGAAAATGATTAGCAGCCCTATATTTACCTTTAGATTTTTTGTCCTGAGGCAAAAAGGTTCCTTTCCCCCCAGTAACAGTTGAAATTATAGAATCCAACTGTGAACCAAATAATTTATTACCTTGGAAAGAAAGAGAAAGCAAAGTTGACTTAGAAGTCATATCTGCATTCCAAGATTTAAGCCATAAAGCTCTTCTAGCTAAAATAGCTAAAGACATATACCTGACATCAATTCTAATGATATCAAAAATGGCATCACAAATAAAGTTATTAGCATGTTGAAGAAGTTTAACAATGCTATAAGCATTATGGTCTGACACTTGTTGCGCTAAAGCCTCCAACCAGAAAGTGGAAGCTGCAGCAACATCAGCCAAATAAATAGCAGGTCTAAGAAGATTACCTGAACATAAATAAGCTCTCCTTAGAAGGGATTCAAGCTTCCTATCTAAAGGATCCTTAAAGGAAGTACTATCCGCCGTAGGAATAGTAGTACGTTTAGCAAGAGTAGAGATAGCCCCATCAACTTTAGGGATTTTGTCCCAAAATTCTAATCTATCAGATTGCACAAGGTACAATTTCTTAAACCTTGGAGAAGGAGTAAATGAAGTACCCAGACTATTCCATTCCCTAGAAATTACTTCTGAAATAGCATCAGGAACTGGAAAAACTTCTGGAATAACTACATGAGGTTTAAAAACTGAATTTAAACGCTTAGTAGATTTAGTATCAAGAGGACTAGACTCCTCCATATCTAATGCAATCAACACTTCTTTAAGTAAAGAACGAATAAACTCCATCTTAAACAAATATGAAGATTTATCAGTGTCAATTTCTGAAGCAGAATCTTCTGAACCAGAAAGATCCTCATCAGAAACAGATAAGTCAGAATGATGGCGGTCACTTAAAAATTCATCTGAAATATGAGAAGTTTTAAAAGACCTTTTACGTTTACTGGAAAGAGGAATAACAGACAGAGCCTTCCTAATAGAATTAGAAGCAAATTCTTTTACATTAACAGGGACATCCTGAACATTAGATGTTGAAGGAAAAACAACAGGTAAAGGATTATTACTAATGGAGACACTATCTGCGTTAGAAAGTTTATCATGACAACTAACACAAACTACAGCCGGAGGAACAGTTACCAAAAGTTTACAACAAATGCACTTAACTTTGGTAGAACCAGCATCAGGCAGCGTCTTTCCAGAAGTAGACTCTGATCCAGGGTCAGGTTGTGACGTATTGTAATATTTAATAGAAAAAACAACATATAAAGCAAAATTATCAAATTCCTTAAATGACAGTTTCAGGAATGGGAAAAGATGCAACATAAACAAGCCTCTAGCAACCAGAAGCAATGAAAAAGTGAGACTGAAATAATGTGAAAAAAGGTGGAGACCAGAATGACGCCCACATTTTTTGGCACCAAGTATGACGCCCACATTATTGGCACCAAATACAACGCCCATATTTTTTGGCGCCAAGTATGACGCCACATCCTCTGACGTCAAAAACAACGCACACATTTTTTGGCGCAAAAAAACATCTGTAACACACATACGTCAAAAAATGACGCAACCGCGAACAAACTTCCGGCGTCAACTATGGCGCCGGAAATGACAGAATTTTGTGCCAAAAAATTTTGCGCCAAGAATGACGCAATAAATTGAAGCATTTTCTGCCCCCGCGAGCCTAACAGCCCGCAGGGAAAAAAGTCAATTGAAAATTTTTAAGGTAAGAAAAAAATTATTTATTCATATGCATTATCCCAAATAATGAAACTGACAGTCTGAATGAAGGAATACTGATTATCCTGAATCATGGCAAATATAAGTTTAAACACATATATTTAGAACTTTACATATAAAGTGCCCAACCATAGCTTAGAGTGTCACAAATAAAATAAGACTTACTTACCCCAGGACACTCATCTACATATAGTAGATAGCCAAACCAGTACTGAAACGAGAATCAGTAGAGGTAATGGTATATATAAGAGTATATCGTCGATCTGAAAAGGGAGGTAGGAGAAGAAATCTCTACGACCGATAACAGAGAACCTATGAAATACATCCCCTAGAGGAAGACCATTGAATTCAAATAGGCAATACTCTCTTCACATCCCTCTGACATTCACTGCACTCTGAGAGGAAAACCGGGCTCCAACCTGCTGTGAAGCGCATATCAACGTAGAATCTAGCACAAACTTACTTCACCACCTCCATGGGAGGCAAAGTTTGTAAAACTGAATTGTGGGTGCGGTGAGGGGTGTATTTATAGGCATTTTAAGGTTTGGGAAACTTTGCCCCTCCTGGTAGGAATGTATATCCCATACGTCACTAGCTCATGGACTCTTGCCAATTACATGAAAGAAAATGGGTTTAGTGTCCCTTTAAGCTTTTTAACAAATTAACCCCTTGTTTGCTGCAATTAATTTTCAATAGACAAACTCCACCATTTACAGACAAGAAAGCTAGCAATGGTCATTATTGTAGCATAAAGTGTGTTGTTTTTTTGCTGCTGTTATCTGATAAAGCTGGTTAGGGGCTGATATGTAGTAGGGTTAGCCTTGAGAAGTCTGCAGGTGCATTTCAACATCTGAGAATTAGAAAATCCTCATGTACAGGTGAATATAAATAATGAAAAAAATGTAGTGCTCATAACTTAAATATTTTATATCAAATTAGCAAGGTGCTTACTGTCCCTTTAACAAAAACAAACAAACAGCCATGCACAACAAAAAGTGATTTGACCCTTTCATACCGTTACAACTGTTACTGTCAATGTAAGAAAAGCTTTAATGTAGCAGAGAAAGGCGTCACATTTACACTATTTAATAACAATCCAGCAATGTCACTGTCAGCTGATTATGTAAAGTTTACAATTCTGCCCCAATTAAAAAATTAAAAATAAATATTTTTTGCTCTGCTGCTGTTGGCGTGTAGCACTAGCACTATCTACTATTTAAGCTGCTATCCAGGGGCTCTTTTACTGTCTTGAAGACAATCTCCATAGCAACAAACAGATTCTGAATGACCCAAAAGAGAATATCACATGAAAAAAGTAAAACATTATCTTAATTAACAATTTGTCCATAGGATGTTTTGCTGTTAAGATTATATTTACTTAAGTACGATACTGAAATGATCATTTTGCTTCTAGTATTACATTTCCCCTTTCTCTTCTGGTAAAACGTAGCTTTTTCCATGAGAGCATACTGAGGTAGGGGCATGCATGTGTCTTTAGCACTATATATATATATATATAACATTGTTACAGACTCTGCACGTGCACACTCATGAGCCTACCTCTGTATGCTATAGAGTGATGTCTTGTAACTATGTAACAATGTATCACACTTATGGGCACCAGCATTATATAACATTTTATATTAATATATCATATTACTACATTTTAGCTGATATAAACAGTTACTAGGTGCGACTTATGGCTTTGAGTAAAATATATTGAATCTATCAATGCATGATTTTCTACTGTTAATGTGGTACAGATGTATAGAATAGGATATTTTCAGCAAAGCATAGTAAAAAAAATGATGACAAGTACATTTAAATGTTTTCTTTTTAATTGTATCTGAATTATAAAAGTACATTTTTCATTTTTCTTTAAAAATAAACATTGTGTCTAGCCAAGGCCCAGAGAGGGTCCTATAAATGCCACCAGCTCCAATGATTCGTGAAGTCGCTTCACCAGCGAAAGACGGACGATATCTCAGAGCCTGAATCTGATAATCCAACAGAAAACTGCAGAAAAATGTAATTACTCTCCCTTGTTTATGTCTAAAATGAACCAATATGGTTCTCAAACAGCAACTGAGAAGGTATAGCGCAACTAACTGAGCAGGTGTATTAATAGCACACACACTAATACACTGACAGGAAACTGAGCAGGTGTATTAATAGCACACACACTAATACACTGACAGGAAACTGAGCAGGTGTATAAATAGCACACACACTAATACACTGACAGGAAACTGAGCATGTGTATTAATAGCACACACACTAATACACTGACAGGAAACTGAGCAGGTGTATTAATAGCACACACACTAATACACTGACAGGAAACTGAGCAGGTGTATTAATAGCACACACACTAGTGCACTGACAGGAAACTGAGCAGGTGTATTAATAGCACACACACTAATACACTGACAGGAAACTGAGCAGGTGTATTAATAGCACACACACTAGTGCACTGACAGGAAACTGAGCAGGTGTATTAATAGCACACACACTAGTGCACTGACAGGAAACTGAGCAGGTGTATTAATAGCACACACACTAGTGCACTGACAGGAAACTGAGCAGGTGTATTAATAGCACACACACTAGTGCACTGACAGGAAACTGAGCAGGTGTATTAATAGCACACACACTAATACACTGACAGGAAACTGAGCAGGTGTATTAATAGCACACACACTAATACACTGACAGGAAACTGAGCAGGTGTATTAATAGCACACACACTAATACACTGACAGGAAACTGAGCAGGTGTATTAATAGCACACACACTAGTGCACTGACAGGAAACTGAGCAGGTGTATTAATAGCACACACACTAATACACTGACAGGAAACTGAGCAGGTGTATTAATAGCACACACACTAATACACTGACAGGAAACTGAGCAGGTGTATTAATAGCACACACACTAGTGCACTGACAGGAAACTGAGCAGGTGTATTAATAGCACACACACTAGTGCACTGACAGGAAACTGAGCAGGTGTATTAATAGCACACACACTAGTGCACTGACAGGAAACTGAGCAGGTGTATTAATAGCACACACACTAGTGCACTGACAGGAAACTGAGCAGGTGTATTAATAGCACACACACTAATACACTGACAGGAAACTGAGCAGGTGTATTACTAGCACACACACTAATACACTGACAGGAAACTGAGCAGGTGTATTAATAGCACACACACTAGTACACTGACAGGAAACTGAGCAGGTGTATTAATAGCACACACACACTAGTGCACTGACAGGAAACTGAGCAGGTGTATTAATAGCACACACACTAATACACTGACAGGAAACTGAGCAGGTGTATTACTAGCACACACACTAATACACTGACAGGAAACTGAGCAGGTGTATTAATAGCACACACACTAGTACACTGACAGGAAACTGAGCAGGTGTATTAATAGCACACACACTAGTGCACTGACAGGAAACTGAGCAGGTGTATTAATAGCACACACACTAGTGCACTGACAGGAAACTGAGCAGGTGTATTAATAGCACACACACTAATACACTGACAGGAAACTGAGCAGGTGTATTAATAGCACACACACTAGTGCACTGACAGGAAACTGAGCAGGTGTATTAATAGCACACACACTAGTGCACTGACAGGAAACTGAGCAGGTGTATTAATAGCACACACACTAGTGCACTGACAGGAAACTGAGCAGGTGTATTAATAGCACACACACTAGTGCACTGACAGGAAACTGAGCAGGTGTATTAATAGCACACACACTAGTGCACTGACAGGAAACTGAGCAGGTGTATTAATAGCACACACACTAGTGCACTGACAGGAAACTGAGCAGGTGTATTAATAGCACACACACTAATACACTGACAGGAAACTGAGCAGGTGTATTAATAGCACACACACTAGTGCACTGACAGGAAACTGAGCAGGTGTATTAATAGCACACACACTAATACACTGACAGGAAACTGAGCAGGTGTATTAATAGCACACACACTAGTGCACTGACAGGAAACTGAGCAGGTGTATTAATAGCACACACACTAGTGCACTGACAGGAAACTGAGCAGGTGTATTAATAGCACACACACTAATACACTGACAGGAAACTGAGCAGGTGTATTAATAGCACACACACTAGTGCACTGACAGGAAACTGAGCAGGTGTATTAATAGCACACACACTAATACACTGACAGGAAACTGAGCAGGTGTATTAATAGCACACACACTAGTGCACTGACAGGAAACTGAGCAGGTGTATTAATAGCACACACACTAGTGCACTGACAGGAAACTGAGCAGGTGTATTAATAGCACACACACTAGTGCACTGACAGGAAACTGAGCAGGTGTATTAATAGCACACACACTAATACACTGACAGGAAACTGAGCAGGTGTATTAATAGCACACACACTAGTGCACTGACAGGAAACTGAGCAGGTGTATTAATAGCACACACACTAGTGCACTGACAGGAAACTGAGCATGTGTATTAATAGCACACACACTAGTGCACTGACAGGAAACTGAGCAGGTGTATTAATAGCACACACACTAGTGCACTGACAGGAAACTGAGCATGTGTATTAATAGCACACACACTAGTGCACTGACAGGAAACTGAGCAGGTGTATTAATAGCACACACACTAGTGCACTGACAGGAAACTGAGCAGGTGTATTAATAGCACACACACTAATACACTGACAGGAAACTGAGCAGGTGTATTAATAGCACACACACTAGTGCACTGACAGGAAACTGAGCAGGTGTATTAATAGCACACACACTAATACACTGACAGGAAACTGAGCAGGTGTATTAATAGCACACACACTAGTGCACTGACAGGAAACTGAGCAGGTGTATTAATAGCACACACACTAGTGCACTGACAGGAAACTGAGCAGGTGTATTAATAGCACACACACTAATACACTGACAGGAAACTGAGCAGGTGTATTACTAGCACACACACTAATACACTGACAGGAAACTGAGCAGGTGTATTAATAGCACACACACTAGTACACTGACAGGAAACTGAGCAGGTGTATTAATAGCACACACACACTAGTGCACTGACAGGACACTGAGCAGGTGTATTAATAGCACACACACTAATACACTGACAGGAAACTGAGCAGGTGTATTACTAGCACACACACTAATACACTGACAGGAAACTGAGCAGGTGTATTAATAGCACACACACTAGTACACTGACAGGAAACTGAGCAGGTGTATTAATAGCACACACACTAGTGCACTGACAGGAAACTGAGCAGGTGTATTAATAGCACACACACTAGTGCACTGACAGGAAACTGAGCAGGTGTATTAATAGCACACACACTAGTGCACTGACAGGAAACTGAGCAGGTGTATTAATAGCACACACACTAATACACTGACAGGAAACTGAGCAGGTGTATTAATAGCACACACACTAGTGCACTGACAGGAAACTGAGCAGGTGTATTAATAGCACACACACTAATACACTGACAGGAAACTGAGCAGGTGTATTAATAGCACACACACTAGTGCACTGACAGGAAACTGAGCAGGTGTATTAATAGCACACACACTAGTGCACTGACAGGAAACTGAGCAGGTGTATTAATAGCACACACACTAGTGCACTGACAGGAAACTGAGCAGGTGTATTAATAGCACACACACTAGTGCACTGACAGGAAACTGAGCAGGTGTATTAATAGCACACACACTAGTGCACTGACAGGAAACTGAGCAGGTGTATTAATAGCACACACACTAGTGCACTGACAGGAAACTGAGCAGGTGTATTAATAGCACACACACTAATACACTGACAGGAAACTGAGCAGGTGTATTAATAGCACACACACTAGTGCACTGACAGGAAACTGAGCAGGTGTATTAATAGCACACACACTAATACACTGACAGGAAACTGAGCAGGTGTATTAATAGCACACACACTAGTGCACTGACAGGAAACTGAGCAGGTGTATTAATAGCACACACACTAGTGCACTGACAGGAAACTGAGCAGGT
Source organism: Bombina bombina (assembly GCF_027579735.1). NCBI lineage: Eukaryota > Metazoa > Chordata > Amphibia > Anura > Bombinatoridae > Bombina > Bombina bombina. The sequence goes on from NC_069499.1 coordinate 1,593,312,664, forward strand.
GTATTAATAGCACACACACTAATACACTGACAGGAAACTGAGCAGGTGTATTAATAGCACACACACTAATACACTGACAGGAAACTGAGCAGGTGTATTAATAGCACACACACTAATACACTGACAGGAAACTGAGCAGGTGTATTAATAGCACACACACTAGTACACTGACAGGAAACTGAGCAGGTGTATTAATAGCACACACACTAATACACTGACAGGAAACTGAGCAGGTGTATTAATAGCACACACACTAATTCACTGACAGGAAACTGAGCAGGTGTATTAATAGCACACACACTAGTGCACCTGACAGGAAACTGAGCAGGTGTATTAATAGCACACACACTAATACACTGACAGGAAACTGAGTAGGTGTATAAATAGCACACACACTAGTGCACTGACAGGAAACTGAGCAGGTGTATTAATAGCACACACACTAGAGCACTGACAGGAAACTGAGCAGGTGTATTAATAGCACACACACTAATACACTGACAGGAAACTGAGCAGGTGTATTAATAGCACACACACTAATACACTGACAGGAAACTGAGCAGGTGTATTAATAGCACACACACTAGTGCACTGACAGGAAACTGAGCAGGTGTATTAATAGCACACACACTAATACACTGACAGGAAACTGAGCAGGTGTATTAATAGCACACACACTAGTGCACTGACAGGAAACTGAGCAGGTGTATTAATAGCACACACACTATTACACTGACAGGAAACTGAGCAGGTGTATTAATAGCACACACACTAGTGCACTGACAGGAAACTGAGCAGGTGTATTAATAGCACACACACTAGTGCACTGACAGGAAACTGAGCAGGTGTATTAATAGCACACACACTAATACACTGACAGGAAACTGAGCAGGTGTATTAATAACACACACACTAGTGCACTGACAGGAAACTGAGCAGGTGTATTAATAGCACACACACTAATACACTGACAGGAAACTGAGCAGGTGTATTAATAGCACACACACTAGTGCACTGACAGGAAACTGAGCAGGTGTATTAATAGCACACACACTAGTGCACTGACAGGAAACTGAGCAGGTGTATTAATAGCACACACACTAGTGCACTGACAGGAAACTGAGCAGGTGTATTAATAGCACACACACTAGTGCACTGACAGGAAACTGAGCAGGTGTATTAATAGTACACACACTAGTGCACTGCCAGGAAACTGAGCAGGTGTATTAATAGCACACACACTAATGCACTGACAAGAAACTGAGCAGGTGTATTAATAGCACACACACTAGTGCACTGCCAGGAAACTGAGCAGGTGTATAAATAGCACACACACTAATACACTGACAGGAAACTGAGCAGGTGTATTAATAGCACACACACTAGTGCACTGACAGGAAACTGAGCAGGTGTATTAATAGCACACACACTAGTGCACTGACAGGAAACTGAGCAGGTGTATTAATAGCACACACACTAGTGCACTGACAGGAAACTGAGCAGGTGTATTAATAGCACACACACTAATGCACTGACAAGAAACTGAGCAGGTGTATTAATAGCACACACACTAGTGCACTGCCAGGAAACTGAGCAGGTGTATAAATAGCACACACACTAATACACTGACAGGAAACTGAGCAGGTGTATTAATAGCACACACACTAGTGCACCAGCAGGAAACTGAGCAGGTGTATTAATAGCACACACACTAGTGCACCAGCAGGAAACTGAGCAGGTGTATTAATAGCACACACACTAATACACTGACAGGAAACTGAGTAGGTGTATAAATAGCACACACACTAGAGCACTGACAGGAAACTGAGCAGTTGTATTAATAGCACACACACTAGTGCACTGACAGGAAACTGAGCAGGTGTATTAATAGCACACACACTAGTGCACTGACAGGAAACTGAGCAGGTGTATTAATAGCACACACACTAGTGCACTGACAGGAAACTGAGCAGGTGTATTAATAGCACACACACTAATTCACTGACAGGAAACTGAGCAGTTGTATTAATAGCACACACACTAATACACTGACAGGAAACTGAGCATGTGTATTAATAGCACACACACTAATACACTGACAGGAAACTGAGCAGGTGTATTAATAGCACACACACTAGTGCACTGACAGGAAACTGAGCAGGTGTATTAATAGCACACACACTAGTGCACTGACAGGAAACTGAGCAGGTGTATTAATAGCACACACACTAGAGCACTGACAGGAAACTGAGCAGGTGTATTAATAGCACACACACTAATGCACTGACAAGAAACTGAGCAGGTGTATTAATAGCACACACACTAATTCACTGACAGGAAACTGAGCAGGTGTATTAATAGCACACACACTAGTGCACCAGCAGGAAACTGAGCAGGTGTATTAATAGCACACACACTAGTGCACCAGCAGGAAACTGAGCAGGTGTATTAATAGCACACACACTAGTGCACCAGCAGGAAACTGAGTAGGTGTATTAATAGCACACACACTAGTGCACCAGCAGGAAACTGAGCAGGTGTATTAATAGCACACACACTAGTGCACTGACAGGAAACTGAGTAGGTGTATAAATAGCACACACACTAGAGCACTGACAGGAAACTGAGCAGGTGTATTAATAGCACACACACTAGTGCACTGACAGGAAACTGAGCAGGAGTATTAATAGCACACACACTAGTGCACTGACAGGAAACTGAGCAGGTGTATTAATAGCACACACACTAGTGCACTGACAGGAAACTGAGCAGTTGTATTAATAGCACACACACTAGTGCACTGACAGGAAACTGAGCAGGTGTATTAATAGCACACACACTAGTGCACTGACAGGAAACTGAGCAGGAGTAGTAATAGCACACACACTAATTCACTGACAGGAAACTGAGCAGTTGTATTAATAGCACACACACTAATACACTGACAGGAAACTGAGCATGTGTATTAATAGCACACACACTAATACACTGACAGGAAACTGAGCAGGTGTATTAATAGCACACACACTAGTGCACTGACAGGAAACTGAGCAGGTGTATTAATAGCACACACACTAGTGCACTGACAGGAAACTGAGCAGGTGTATTAATAGCACACACACTAGAGCACTGACAGGAAACTGAGCAGGTGTATTAATAGCACACACACTAATGCACTGACAAGAAACTGAGCAGGTGTATTAATAGCACACACACTAATACACTGACAGGAAACTGAGCAGGTGTATTAATAGCACACACACTAGTGCACCAGCAGGAAACTGAGCAGGTGTATTAATAGCACACACACTAGTGCACCAGCAGGAAACTGAGCAGGTGTATTAATAGCACACACACTAGTGCACCAGCAGGAAACTGAGCAGGTGTATTAATAGCACACACACTAGTGCACCAGCAGGAAACTGAGCAGGTGTATTAATAGCACACACACTAGTACACTGACAGGAAACTGAGCAGGTGTATTACTAGCACACACACTAGTGCACTGACAGGAAAATGAGTAGGTGTATAAATAGCACACACACTAGAGCACTGACAGGAAACTGAGCAGGTGTATTAATAGCACACACACTAGTGCACTAACAGGAAACTGAGCTGGAGTATTAATAGCACACACACACTAGTGCACTGACAGGAAACTGAGCAGGTGTATTAATAGCACACACACTAGTGCACTGACAGGAAACTGAGCAGGTGTATTAATAGCACACACACTAGTGCACTGACAGGAAACTGAGCAGGTGTATTAATAGCACACACACTAGTGCACTGACAGGAAACTGAGCAGGAGTAGTAATAGCACACACACTAGTGCACTGACAGGAAACTGAGCAGGAGTAGTAATAGCACACACACTAGTGCACTGACAGGAAACTGAGCAGGTGTATTAATAGCACACACACTAGTGCACTGACAGGAAACTGAGCAGGAGTAGTAATAGCACACACACTAGTGTACTGACAGGAAACTGAGCAGTTGTATTAATAGCACACACACTAATACACTGACAGGAAACTGAGCAGGTGTATTAATAGCACACACACTAGTGCACTGACAGGAAACTGAGCAGGTGTATTAATAGCACACACACTAGTACACTGACAGGAAACTGAGCAGGAGTAGTAATAGCACACACACTAGTACACTGACAGGAAACTGAGCAGGTGTATAAATAGCACACACACTAATACACTGACAGGAAACTGAGCAGGTGTATTAATAGCACACACACTAATTCACTGACAGGAAACTGAGCAGGTGTATTAATAGCACACACACTAATGCACTGGCAGGAAACTGAGCATGTGTATTAATAGCACACACACTAGTGCACTGACAGGAAACTGAGCAGGTGTATTAATAGTACACACACTAATACACTAACAGGAATCTGAGCAGGTGTATTAATAGCACACACACTAGTGCACTGACAGGAAACTGAGCAGGTGTATTAATAGCACACACACTAGTGCACTGACAGGAAACTGAGCAGGTGTATTAATAGCACACACACTAGTGCACTGACAGGAAACTGAGCAGGTGTATTAATAGCACACACACTAGTGCACTGACAGGAAACTGAGTAGGTGTATTAATAGCACATACACTAGTGCACTGACAGGAAACTGAGCAGGAGTAGTAATAGCACACACACTAGTGCACTGACAGGAAACTGAGCAGGAGTAGTAATAGCACACACACTAGTGTACTGACTGGAAACTGAGCAGGTGTATAAATAGCACACACACTAGTGCACTGACAGGAAACTGAGCAGGAGTAGTAATAGCACACACACTAGTGTACTGACAGGAAACTGAGCAGTTGTATTACTAGCACACACACTAGTTGTCACAATTTTTTTCTCTGTTGTTTGCCATGTGCTGCTGGCAGCCATTTTACTCACCTCTCTTCCTGACTATGGTGCATTGTGGGGGATGCTGCTCATTTCCTACACTTCCTTTTATGGCCAGACTGGTGTGCATCATCCATGTGAGACAGGATGCAGTTTCAGAATTGTGATGTCATCACTTATAATTTAAAGGGCCTCTGTTCAGTATGCTTTGCCTTTGCGTTGTCTCAGACCTGTTTGTGAGAGTTCCTGTGTATTAAATGGCTGCCTGACGTCCTTCCTGGTTCCTGATCCCTGGCTTGTTCCTGACTCTGCTGTTTTCCTTGTTCCTGATTCTGGTTCGTCTGACTATTCGCTTTGGCTCCTGACTCGGCTCGTCTTACTACCAGCTCTGCTTTTGATTCCTGGCTTGTTATTTGACATGTGGACTTTTTATTATTTTTTGCTATTAATAAAGGTGTAATTATTTTTGCACTTCTCGTCTTAGTCTGATTCCTGGGACCCTGACAATTACATAAGGAAGTAACTGAGTGTGTTGTATATTAAAGAGATAACCCAGAGAATATTCTAGAAGTTATTCTGCCTGAACAGTTTGCACAAATACACTAACTTGATTGTACAGCTGCCTTACACAAGGAAGTAACTGAGTGTGTTTTATATTAAATAGATAACTCATAGAATATTCTAGCAGTTTATTCTGTCCAAACAGTTTGCACAAATACACTAACTGGATTGTACAGCTGCATTACATAAGGAAGTGACTGAGTGAGTTGTATATTAAATAGATAACCCATAGAATATTCTAGCAGTTTATTCTGCCTGAACAGTTTGCACAAATACACTAACTGTATTGTACAGCTGCATTACACAAGGAAGTAACTGAGTGAGTTATATATTAAAGAGATAACCCAGAGAATATTCTAGCAGTTTATTCTGCCTGAACAGTTTGCACAAATACACTAACTGTATTGTACAGCTGCATTACATAAGGAAGTGACTGAGTGAGTTGTATATTAAATAGATAACCCATAGAATATTCTAGCAGTTTATTCTGTCCAAACAGTTTGCACAAATACACTAACTGTATTGTACAGCTGCATTACACAAGGAAGTAACTGAGTGAGTTGTATATTAAAGAGATAGCCCAGAGAATATTCTAGCAGTTTATTCTGCCTGAACAGTTTGCACAAATACACTAACTGGATTGCATAGCTGCATTACATAAGGAAGTAACTGAGTATTCTGCAGTTGTCTGTTGTAAAAAAAGTGACTGGCTTTGCAGTATGAGGCAAGTAGATTGCTGAAATTCAGTAGCAAGGTAGAGACTATGGCCTCTAGTTATCAAGCCATCAACCTCAAATACGCTGGAATTCCGCAGCGTATTTGTGGCGAGGCTGATTCGCCTTAGTTATCAAGCCGTAGACCCCGGCAAAAGTAGAATTTAGTGACGTAAGCTTCGATCCGCCTGACTCAGTCCTACACAGATCGATTCTTACGTCACTCCAGATGTTCCGTACACACAAGTTCGGCACAATCTGACTACTTTTGCTAGTTATCAAAAAACTAGCAGGTACGCTCGGCACTTTTCCGGCGAAGCATACCTGGTTTTCAAACCGCCACCCTGGAGGCGGTGGATCCCATAGGAATCAATGGCAGTCCGACCATAGCGAATGTTCACTGCTGCCAGATATCCCATTGATTCCTATGGGAGCTGTCTACACCTAACACCCTAACAAGTACCCCGAGTCTAAACACCCCTAATCTGTACCCCCCGTACACCGCCGCAACTAAATAAATGTATTACCCCCTATACCGGCGCCCCCGGAGCCCCTCGCAACTAAATAAAGTTATAAACCCCTAAACCGCAGCTCCTAGACCCCGCCGCAACTATAATAAAGTTATTAACCCCTAAACCGCCACTCCCGGACACCGCCGCCACCTACATTATACCTAGTAACCCCTATCCTGCCCCCCCTATAAAGCCGCCACCGATAATAAAGTTATTAACCCCTATCCTGCAGATCCCGGACCTAGTCGCACCTAAATAAATAGTTTAACCCCTAAACCGCCGCTCCCGGACCCCGCCGCAACCTATATTAAACTTATTAACCCCTAATCTGCCCCCCTACACCGTCGCCACCTATAATAAATTTATTAACCCCTATCCTGCCCCCCTATACCGCCGCAACCTATAATAAATTTATTGACCCCTATCCTGCCCCCCCCCTACACCGCCGCCACTATAATAAAATTATTAACCCCTAAACCTAACACCCCCCTAACTTAAATATTAATTAAATAAATCTAAATAATATTTCTCTTATTAACTAAATTAATCCTATTTAAAACTAAATACCTTTAAAATAAACCCTAATATAGCTACAATATAAAAAATAATTATATTGTAGCTATCTTAGGATTTATTTTTATTTTACAGGCAACTTTCTATTTTTTTTAACTAGGTACAATAGCTATTAAATAGTTATTAACTATTTAATAGCTATCTAGTTAAAATAAAGAGAAATTTACCTGTAAAATAAAAACTAACCTAAGTTACAATTACACCTAACACTACACTATCATTAAATAAATTATTCCTATATAAAACTAAATACTTATCTGTAAAATAAACTGGCTGTTCCGATCAGCCAATAGAATGCAAGCTCAATCTGATTGGCTGATTGGATCAGCCAATCGGATTGAACTTCAATCTGATTGGCTGATTAAATCAGCCAATCAAATTTTTCTACCTTAATTCCGATTGGCTGATAGAATCCTATCAGCCAATCGGAATTGAAGGGACGCCATCTTGGATGATATCACTTAAAGGTACCGTCAGTCGTCGTTAGTCGTCGGGAAGAAGAGGATGGCTCCGTGTCGGCTCGTCCGAAGATGGCTCCGCTCCGCTCCGGATGGAAGAAGATTGAAGACTCCGCCTGGATGATGAATTCAATCGGATGGAAGACTTCTTCAGCGCCGCCTAGATGTTGACTTCAATCGGATGGAAAAGCGCCCCTTGGATGATGACTTCTGCTGCTCCTGATCTCCTCTTCGGTTCCATCGGTGGTCGGCTGGCTGAAGACGGCTAAAGGTAGGATGATCTTCAGGGGCGTAGTGTTAGGTTTATTTAAGGGGGGTTTGGGTTAGAGTAGGGGTATGTGGGTGGTGGTTTTTAATGTTGGGGGGGTTGTATTTTTATTTTACAGGCAAAAGAGCTGAATTCTTTGGGGCATGCCCCGCAAAAGGCCCTTTGAAAGGCTGGTAAGATAATGTAGAATAGGGTAGGGTATTTTTTATTTTGGGGGGCTTTGTTATTTTATTAGGGGGCTTAGATGAGGTGTAAGTAGCTTAAAATTGTTGTAATATTTTTGAAATGTTTATAAATTATTTTTTTTATTTTTTGTAACTTAGCTTTTTTTATTTTTTGTACTTTAGTTTGTTTATGTAATTGTATTTAATTGTAGTTATTTGTAGGTAATTTATTTAATTAATTTAATGATAGTGTAGTGTTAGGTTTAATTGTAACTTAGGTTAGTTTTTATTTTACAGGTAAATTTCTCTTTATTTTAACTAGATAGCTATTAAATAGTTAATAACTATTTAATAGCTATTGTACCTAGTTAAAAAAAATAGAAAGTTGCCTATAAAATAAAAATAAACCCTAAGATAGCTACAATATAATTATTATTTATATTGTAGCTATATTAGGGTTTATTTTAAAGGTAAGTATTTAGTTTTAAATAGGATTAATTTAGTTAATAAGAGAAATATTATTTAGATTTATTTAATTAATATTTAAGTTAGGGGGTGTTAGGGTTAGTGTTAGATTTAGGTTTAGGGGTTAATAATTTTATTATAGTGGCGGCGGTGTAGGGGTGAAGGATAGGGGTTAATAAATTTATTATAGGTTGCGGCGGTATAGGGGGGGCAGGATAGGGGTTAATAAATTTATTATAGGTTGCGGCGGTATGGGGGGCAGGATAGGGGTTAATACATTTATTATAGGTGGCGACGGTGTGGGGGGGCAGATTAGGGGTTAATAAGTTTACTATAGGTTGCAGCGGGGTCCGGGAGCGGCGGTTTAGGGGTTAAACTATTTATTTAGTTGCGGCGAGGTCCGGGATCCGCAGGATAGGGGTTAATAACTTTATTATAGATGGCGGCGGTATAGGGGGGGCAGGATAGGGGTTACTAGGTATAATGTAGGTGGCGGAGGTGTCCGGGAGCGGCGGTTTAGGGGTTAATACATTTATAAGAGTTGCGGCGGGGTCTAGGAGCGGCGTTTTAGAGGTTAATAACTTTATTTAGTTGCGGGGGGGCTCCGGGGGCGCTGGTATAGGGGGTAGAACAGTGTAGTTAGTGTGGGTGCTTAGTGACAGCTTGTCAATAAAGCTGTTAAAAAGCCAAAGAGCAGCGAGATCGGATGAGTGATAACTATCACAGTCCGCTGCTCATCACCCCGTAATTGGTGTGCGGCTTTTTGACAGATTTATTGATAACTTTGGTGAGGTTTCAGGTCTGCCGCGGCGATGGTAGGCGAGCTTAGGCGGGCGTATTGGGCCGGCGAAGGCAGGTAAAGTAGACACGTTGATAACTAGAAGCCTGTTAAGTTATTCAGTATTTCTAAGGAGAAGTTTTTGAGCATTGCATTGATCACAAGCAGCGCTCTCTAGCTTTGTTCACAAGCAGCAAGGGATTATTACCTCAGCTAAACTCTATTAAGTATAGGAAACTGCATTGTACAGCTCCATCTCAAAGTACTTTGCAACAACAGTTATGTTTATTATTTCATGAGCTCATGAAGGACTTCTGAGTAAATAGGTATACTGATGTCATAAGAAGTGATTGTGATTAATATATATATTTGTATGTTATTGGTTAAACAACTTTATCATAATCAGTGCAACATTTTATTTGAAGATTTCTTTGTGTGGTTATTACTTGTTTCTGTACTAACATCTTATAGAACCCCACACCATATTACCCTAGCGTGTCCCCTATTGGTGGAGGCACTGCGTCACACAGGCTTCCCTTCTATACCTGATTTCAAGCCCCCCCTCACTACTCCCACTCTGCGGAGGCTTAGGTCTCATACACGGAACAGGTACACAGCATTACAATATAACCTACCTCAGGGACGGTCAGGAAAGGGTGTTACATATATATTACAGGCAGGCAGCACAGGGATAAACACTAACTGACACGTGCAATCATGTTCTAAAGGCAGCTGGGAAATAAAGAAAAAAGTTAATCTATCACTGACCTCCATTCCCAGCAGTCTGTAGCCAGCGCAGCAGAGGGAGACCACTTATAATAAACTGAGACCTAATCACAAAATATAACACTAGCATTTAATCACAGACTGCTCACTGTAATAATAAATATATTATGTAATGCAGGGGTCACAGACTGCTCGCTGTAATAATAAATATATTATGTAATGCAGGGGTCACAGACTGCTCACTGTAATAATAAATATATTATGTAATGCAGGGGTCACAGACTGCTCACTGTAATAATAAATATATTATGTAATGCAGGGTCACAGACTGCTTACTGTAATAATAAATATATTATGTAATGCAGGGGTCACAGACTGCTCACTGTAATAATAAATATATTATGTAATGCAGGGGTCACAGGCTGCTCACTATAATAATAAATATATTATGTAATGCAGGGGTTACAGACTGCTCACTGTAATAAAAAATATATTATGTAATGCAGGGGTCACAGACTGCTCACTGTAATAATAAATATATTATGTAATGCAGGGGTCACAGACTGCTCACTGTAATAATAAATATATTATGTAATACAGGGGTCACAGACTGCTCACTGTAATAATAAATATATTATGTAATGCAGGGGCCACAGACTGCTCGCTGTAATAATAAATATATTACGTAATACAGGGGTCACAGACTGCTCACTGTAATAATAAATATATTATGTAACGCAGGAGTCACAGACTGCTCACTGTAATAATAAATATATTATGTAATGCAGGGGTCACAGACTGCTCACTGTAATAATACATATATTATGTAATGCAGGGGTCACAGACTGCTTACTGTAATAATAAATATATTATGTAATGCAGGGGTTACAGACTGCTCACTGTAATAATAAATATATTATGTAATGCAGGGTCACAGACTGCTCACTGTAATAATAAATATATTATGTAATGCAGGGGTCACAGACTGCTCACTGTAATAAAAAATATATTATGTAATGCAGGGGTCACAGACTGCTCACTGTAATAATAAATATATTATGTAATGCAGGGGTCACAGACTGCTCACTGTAATAATAAATATATTATGTAATACAGGGGTCACAGACTGCTCACTGTAATAATAAATATATTATGTAATGCAGGGGTCACAGACTGCTCACTGTAATAATAAATATATTATGTAATACAGGGTCACAGACTGCTCACTGTAATAATAAATATATTATATAATGTAGGGGTCACAGACTGCTCACTGTAATAATAAATATATTATGTAATGCAGGGGTCACAGACTGCTTACTGTAATAATAAATATATTATATAATGTAGGGGTCACAGACTGCTCACTGTAATAATAAATATATTATGTAATGCAGGGGTCACAGACTGCTCACTGTAATAATAAATATATTATGTAATGCAGGGGTCATACTGCTCACTGTAATAATAAATATATTATGTAATACAGGGTCACAGACTGCTCACTGTAATAATAAATATATTATGTAATGCAGGGGTCACAGACTGCTCACTGTAATAATAAATATATTATGTAATGCAGGGGTCATACTGCTCACTGTAATAATAAATATATTATGTAATGCAGGGGTTACAGACTGCTCACTGTAATAATAAATATATTATGTAATGCAGGGGTCACAGAATGCTCACTGTAATAATAAATATATTATGTAATGCAGGGGTCACAGACTGCTCACTGTAATAATAAATATATTATGTAATACAGGGGTCACAGACTGCTAACTGTAATAATAAATATATTATGTAATGCAGGGGTCACAGACTGCTAACTGTAATAATAAATATATTATGTAATACAGGGGTCACAGACTGCTCACTGTAATAATAAATATATTATGTAATGCAGAGTCACAGACTGCTCACTGTAATAATAAATATGTAATGCAGGGTCAAAGACTGCTAACTGTAATAATAAATATATTATGTAATGCAGGGGTCACAGACTGCTCACTGTAATAATAAATATATTATGTAATGCAGGGGTCACAGACTGCTCACTGTAATAATAAATATATTATGTAATGCAGGGGTCACAGACTGCTCACTGTAATAATAAATATATTATGTAATACAGGGGTCACAGACTGCTCACTGTAATAATAAATATATTATATAATGCAGGGGTCACAGACTGCTCACTGTAATAATAAATATATTATGTAATGCAGGGGTCACAGACTGCTCACTGTAATAATAAATATATTATGTAATGCAGGGGTCACAGACTGCTCACTGTAATAATAAATATATTATGTAATGCAGGGGTCACAGACTGCTCACTGTAATAATAAATATATTATGTAATGCAGGGGTCACAGACTGCTCACTGTAATAATAAATATATTATGTAATGCAGGGGTTACAGACTGCTCACTGTAATAATAAATATATTATGTAACGCAGGAGTCACAGACTGCTCACTGTAATAATAAATATATTATGTAACGCAGGAGTCACAGACTGCTCACTGTAATAATAAATATATTATGTAATGCAGGGGTCACAGACTGCTCACTGTAATAATAAATATATTATGTAATGCAGGGTCATACTTCTCACTGTAATAATAAATATATTATGTAATGCAGGGGTCACAGACTGCTCACTGTAATAATAAATATATTATGTAATGCAGGGGTCACAGACTGCTCACTGTAATAATAAATATATTATGTAATGCAGGGTCATACTTCTCACTGTAATAATAAATATATTATGTAATACAGGGGTCACAGACTGCTCACTGTAATAATAAATATATTATGTAATGCAGGGGTTACAGACTGCTCACTGTAATAATAAATATATTATGTAATGCAGGGGATACAGACTGCTCACTGTAATAATAAATATATTATGTAACGCAGGAGTCACAGACTGCTCACTGTAATAATAAATATATTATGTAATGCAGGGGTCACAGACTGCTTACTGTAATAATAAATATATTATGTAATGTAGGGTCACAGACTGCTTACTGTAATAATAAATATATTATGTAATGTAGGGGTCACAGACTGCTCACTGTAATAATAAATATATTATGTAATGCAGGGGTCACAGACTGCTCACTGTAATAATAAATATATTATGTAATGCAGGGGTCACAGACTGCTCACTGTAATAATAAATATATTATGTAATGCAGGGTCACAGACTGCTCACTGTAATAATAAATATATTATGTAATGCAGGGGTCACAGACTGCTCACTGTAATAATAAATATATTATGTAATGCAGGGTCACAGACTGCTCACTGTAATAATAAATATATTATGTAATGCAGGGTCACAGACTGCTCACTGTAATAATAAATATATTATGTAATGCAGGGGTCACAGACTGCTCACTGTATTAATAAATATATTACGTAATACAGGGGTCACAGACTGCTCACTGTAATAATAAATATATTATGTAATGCAGGGTCACAGACTGCTCACTGTAATAATAAATATATTATGTAATGCAGGGGCCACAGACTGCTCACTGTAATAATAAATATATTATGTAATTCAGGGGTCACAGACTGCTAACTGTAATAATAAATATATTATGTAATGCAGGGGTCACAGACTGCTCACTGTAATAATAAATATATTATGTAATGCAGGGGTCACAGACTGCTCACTGTAATAATAAATATATTATGTAATGCAGGGGTCACAGACTGCTCACTGTAATAATAAATATGTAATGCAGGGTTAAAAACTGCTAACTGTAGTAATAAATATATTATGTAATGCAGGGGTCACAGACTGCTCACTGTAATAATAAATATGTAATGCAGGGGTCACAGACTGCTCACTGTAATAATAAATATATTATGTAATGCAGGGTTACAGATTGCTAACTGTAATAATAAATATATTATGTAATGCAGGGGTTACAGACTGCTCACTGTAATAATAAATATATTATGTAATGCAGGGGTCACAGACTGCTTACTGCAATAATAAATATATTATGTAATACAGGGGTCACAGACTGCTCACTGTAATAATAAATATATTATGTAATGCAGGGGTCACAGACTGCTCACTGTAATAATAAATATATTATGTAATGCAGGGGTCACAGACTGCTCACTGTAATAATAAATATATTATGTAATGCAGGGGTCACAGACTGCTCACTGTAATAATAAATATATTATGTAATGCAGGGGTCACAGACTGCTCACTGTAATAATAAATATATTATGTAATGCAGGGGTCACAGACTGCTCACTGTAATAATAAATATATTATGTAACGCAGGGGTCACAGACTGCTCACTGTAATAATAAATATATTATGTAATGCAGGGGTCACAGACTGCTCACTGTAATAATAAATATATTATGTAATGCAGGGGTCACAGACTGCTCACTGTAATAATAAATATATTATGTAATGCAGGGGGTCACAGACTGCTCACTGTAATAATAAATATATTATGTAATACAGGGGTCACAGACTGCTCACTGTAATAATAAATATATTATGTAATGCAGGGGTTACAGACTACTCACTGTAATAATAAATATATTATGTAATGCAGGGGTTACAGACTGCTCACTGTAATAATAAATATATTATGTAATGCAGGGGTCACAGACTGCTCGCTGTAATAATAAATATATTATGTAATGCAGGGGTCACAGACTGCTCACTGTAATAATAAATATATTATGTAATACAGGGGTCACAGACTGCTCACTGTAATAATAAATATATTATGTAATGCAGGGGTTACAGACTACTCACTGTAATAATAAATATATTATGTAATGCAGGGGTTACAGACTGCTCACTGTAATAATAAATATATTATGTAATGCAGGGGTTACATACTGCTCACTGTAATAATAAATATATTATGTAATGCAGGGGTTACAGACTGCTCACTGTAATAATAAATATATTATGTAACGCAGGGTCACAGACTGCTCACTGTAATAATAAATATATTATGTAATGCAGGGGTCACAGACTGCTCACTGTAATAATAAATATATTATGTAATGCAGGGGTCACAGACTGCTCACTGTAATAATAAACATATTATGTAATACAGGGGTCACAGACTGCTCACTGTAATAATAAATATATTATGTAATACAGGGGTCACAGACTGCTCACTGTAATAATAAATATATTATGTAATGCAGGGGTTACAGACTGCTCACTGTAATAATAAATATATTATGTAATGCAGGGGTCACAGACTGCTCACTGTAATAATAAATATATTATGTAATGCAGGGGTCACAGACTGCTCACTGTAATAATAAATATATTACGTAATACAGGGGTCACAGACTGCTCACTGTAATAATAAATATATTATGTAATGCAGGAGTCACAGACTGCTCACTGTAATAATAAATATATTACGTAATACAGGGGTCACAGACTGCTAACTGTAATAATAAATATATTATGTAATTCAGGGGTCACAGACTGCTAACTGTAATAATAAATATATTATGTAATGCAGGGTCACAGACTGCTCACTGTAATAATAAATATGTAATGCAGGGTCAAAGACTGCTAACTGTAATAATAAATATATTATGTAATGCAGGGTCACAGACTGTTCACTGTAATAATAAATATATTATGTAATGCAGGGGTCACAGACTGTTCACTGTAATAATAAATATATTATGTAATACAGGGGTCACAGACTGCTCACTGTAATAATAAATATATTATATAATGCAGGGGTTACAGACTGCTCACTGTAATAATAAATATATTATGTAATGCAGGGGTCACAGACTGCTCACTGTAATAATAAATATATTACGTAATACAGGGTCATACTTCTCACTGTAATAATAAATATATTATGTAATGCAGGGGTCACAGACTGCTCACTGTAATAATAAATATATTATGTAATTCAGGGGTCACAGACTGCTAACTGTAATAATAAATATATTATGTAATGCAGGGGTCACAGACTGCTCACTGTAACAATAAATATATTATGTAATTCAGGGGTCACAGACTGCTCACTGTAATAATAAATATATTATGTAATGTAGGGTCACAGACTGCTCACTGTAATAATAAATATATTATGTAATGCAGGGTCACAGACTGCTAACTGTAATAATAAATATATTATGTAATGCAGGGTCACAGACTGCTCACTGTAATAATAAATATATTATGTAATGCAGGGGTCACAGACTGCTCACTGTAATAATAAATATATTATGTAATGCAGGGGTCACAGACTGCTCAATGTAATAATACATATGTAATGCAGGGTCACAGACTGCTCACTGTAATAATAAATATATTATGTAATGCAGGGGTCACAGACTGCTCACTGTAATAATACATATGTAATGCAGGGTCACAGACTGCTAACTGTAATAATAAATATATTATGTAATGCAGGGTCACAGACTGCTCACTGTAATAATAAATATATTATGTAATTCAGGGGTCACAGACTGCTAACTGTAATAATAAATATATTATGTAATTCAGGGGTCACAGACTGCTCACTGTAATAATAAATATATTATGTAATGCAGGGGTCACAGACTGCTTACTGTAATAATAAATATATTATGTAATGCAGGGGTCACAGACTGCTCACTGTAATAATAAATATATTATGTAATGCAGGGGTCACAGACTGCTCACTGTAATAATAAATATATTATGTAATGCAGGGTCACAGTCTGCTTACTGTAATAATAAATATATTATGTAATGCAGGGGTCACAGACTGCTCACTGTAATAATAAATATATTATGTAACGCAGGGGTCACAGACTGCTCACTGTAATAATAAAAATATTATGTAATGCAGGGGTCACAGACTGCTCACTGTAATAATACATATGTAATGCAGGGTCACAGACTGCTAACTGTAATAATAAATATATTATGTAATGCAGGGGTCATACTGCTCACTGTAATAATAAATATATTATGTAATGCAGGGTCACAGACTGCTAACTATAATAATAAATATATTATGTAATGCAGGGTCACAGACTGCTCACTGTAATAATAAATATATTATGTAATGCAGGGTCACAGACTGCTCACTGTAATAATAAATATATTATGTAATGCAGGGGTCATACTGCTCACTGTAATAATAAATATATTATGTAATGCAGGGTCACAGACTGCTCACTGTAATAATAAATATATTATGTAATGCAGGGTCACAGACTGCTCACTGTAATAATAAATATATTATGTAATGCAGGGTCACAGACTGCTCACTGTAATAATAAATATAATATGTAATGCAGGGGTCACAGACTGCTCACTGTAATAATAAAAATATTATGTAATGCAGGGGTCACAGACTGCTCACTGTAATAATAAATATATTATGTAATGCAGGGGTCACAGACTGCTCACTGTAATAATAAATATATTATGTAATTCAGGGGTCACAGACTGCTCACTGTAATAATAAATATATTATGTAATGCAGGGGTCACAGACTGCTTACTGTAATAATAAATATATTATGTAATGCAGGGGTCACAGACTGCTCACTGTAATAATAAATATATTATGTAATGCAGGGGTCACAGACTGCTCACTGTAATAATAAATATATTATGTAATGCAGGGGTCACAGGCTGCTCACTATAATAATAAATATATTATGTAATACAGGGGTCACAGACTGCTCACTGTAATAATAAATATATTATGTAATGCAGGGGTCACAGACTGCTCACTGTAATAATAAATATATTATGTAATGCAGGGGTCACAGACTGCTCACTATAATAATAAATATATTATGTAAAGCAGGGGTCACAGACTGCTCACTGTAATAATAAATATATTATGTAATGCAGGGGTTACATACTGCTCACTATAATAATAAATATATTATGTAAAGCAGGGGTCACAGACTGCTTACTGTAATAATAAATATATTATGTAATGCAGGGGTCACAGACTGCTTACTGTTATAATAAATATATTATGTAATGCAGGGGTCACAGACTGCTCACTGTTATAATAAATATATTATGTAATGCAGGGGTCACAGACTGCTAACTGTAATAATAAATATATTATGTAATGCAGGGGATACAGACTGCTCACTGTAATAATAAATATATTATGTAATACAGGGGTCACAGACTGCTCACTGTAATAATAAATATATTATGTAATGCAGGGGTCACAGACTGCTCACTGTAATAATAAATATATTATGTAATGCAGGGGTTACAGACTGCTCACTGTAATAATAAATATATTATGTAATGCAGGGGTCACAGACTGCTCACTGTAATAATAAATATATTATGTAATGCAGGGGTCATACTGCTCACTGTAATAATAAATATATTATGTAACGCAGGAGTCACAGACTGCTCACTGTAATAATAAATATATTATGTAACGCAGGAGTCACAGACTGCTCACTGTAATAATAAATATATTATGTAATACAGGGGTCACAGACTGCTCACTGTAATAATAAATATATTATGTAATGCAGGGGTCACAGACTGCTCACTATAATAATAAATATATTATGTAATGCAGGGTCACAGACTGCTCACTGTAATAATAAATATATTATGTAATGCAGGGGTCACAGACTGCTCACTGTAATAATAAATATAATATTAATGCAGGGGTCACAGACTGCTCACTGTAATAATAAATATATTATGTAATGCAGGGGTCACAGACTGCTCACTGTAATAATAAATATATTATGTAAAGCAGGGGTCACAGACTGCTCACTGTAATAATAAATATATTATGTAATACAGGGGTCACAGACTGCTCACTGTAATAATAAATATATTATGTAATGCAGGGGTCACAGACTGCTCACTGTAATAATAAATATATTATGTAATGCAGGGTCATACTGCTCACTGTAATAATAAATATATTATGTAATGCAGGGGGTCACAGACTGCTCACTGTAATAATAAATATATTATGTAATACAGGGGTCACAGACTGCTCACTGTAATAATAAATATATTATGT
Organism: Bombina bombina; assembly: GCF_027579735.1. Classification (NCBI taxonomy): domain Eukaryota; kingdom Metazoa; phylum Chordata; class Amphibia; order Anura; family Bombinatoridae; genus Bombina; species Bombina bombina. Next base: position 1,593,331,815 of record NC_069499.1, read on the forward strand.
AATGCAGGGGTCACAGACTGCTCACTATAATAATAAATATATTATGTAATGCAGGGGTCACAGACTGCTCACTGTAATAATAAATATATTATGTAATGCAGGGGTCACAGACTGTTCACTGTAATAATAAATATATTATGTAATGCAGGGGTCACAGACTGCTCACTGTAATAATAAATATATTATATAATGCAGGGTCACAGACTTCTCACTGTAATAATAAATATATTATGTAATGCAGGGGTTACAGACTGCTCACTGTAATAATAAATATATTATATAATGCAGGGGTCACAGACTGCTCACTGTAATAATAAATATATTATGTAATGCAGGGGTCACAGACTGCTCACTGTAATAATAAATATATTATGTAATACAGGGGTCACAGACTGCTCACTGTAATAATAAATATATTATGTAATGCAGGGTCACAGACTGCTCACTGTAATAATAAATATATTATGTAATGCAGGGTCACAGACTGCTCACTGTTATAATAAATATATTATGTAATGCAGGGGTCACAGACTGCTCACTGTTATAATAAATATATTATGTAATGCAGGGTCACAGACTGCTCACTGTTATAATAAATATATTATGTAATGCAGGGGTCACAGACTGCTCACTGTTATAATAAATATATTATGTAATGCAGGGGTCACAGACTGCTCACTGTAATAATAAATATATTATGTAATGCAGGGGTCACAGGCTGCTCACTATAATAATAAATATATTATGTAATGCAGGGGTCACAGACTGCTCACTGTAATAATAAATATATTATGTAATGCAGGGGTCACAGACTGCTCACTGTAATAATAAATATATTATGTAATGCAGGGGTCACAGACTGCTCACTGTAATAATAAATATATTATGTAATGCAGGGGTCACAGACTGCTCACTGTAATAATAAATATATTATGTAATACAGGGTCACAGACTGCTCACTGTAATAATAAATATATTATATAATGTAGGGGTCACAGACTGCTAACTGTAATAATAAATATATTATGTAATACAGGGTCACAGACTGCTCACTGTAATAATAAATATATTATGTAATGCAGGGGTCACAGACTGCTCACTGTAATAATAAATATAATATTATGCAGGGGTCACAGACTGCTCACTGTAATAATAAATATATTATGTAATGCAGGGGTCACAGACTGCTCACTGTAATAATAAATATATTATGTAAAGCAGGGGTCACAGACTGCTCACTGTAATAATAAATATATTATGTAATACAGGGGTCACAGACTGCTCACTGTAATAATAAATATATTATGTAATGCAGGGGTCACAGACTGCTCACTGTAATAATAAATATATTATGTAATGCAGGGTCATACTGCTCACTGTAATAATAAATATATTATGTAATGCAGGGGGTCACAGACTGCTCACTGTAATAATAAATATATTATGTAATACAGGGGTCACAGACTGCTCACTGTAATAATAAATATATTATGTAATGCAGGGGTCACAGACTGCTCACTATAATAATAAATATATTATGTAATGCAGGGTCACAGACTGTTCACTGTAATAATAAATATATTATGTAATGCAGGGGTCACAGACTGCTCACTGTAATAATAAATATATTATATAATGCAGGGTCACAGACTGCTCACTGTAATAATAAATATATTATGTAATGCAGGGGTTACAGACTGCTCACTGTAATAATAAATATATTATATAATGCAGGGGTCACAGACTGCTCACTGTAATAATAAATATATTATGTAATGCAGGGTCACAGACTGCTCACTGTTATAATAAATATATTATGTAATGCAGGGTCACAGACTGCTCACTGTTATAATAAATATATTATGTAATGCAGGGTCACAGACTGCTCACTGTTATAATAAATATATTATGTAATGCAGGGTCACAGACTGCTCACTGTTATAATAAATATATTATGTAATGCAGGGGTCACAGACTGCTCACTGTAATAATAAATATATTATGTAATACAGGGTCACAGACTGCTCACTGTAATAATAAATATATTATGTAATGCAGGGGTCACAGACTGCTCACTGTAATAATAAATATATTATGTAATACAGGGTCACAGACTGCTCACTGTAATAATAAATATATTATATAATGTAGGGGTCACAGACTGCTAACTGTAATAATAAATATATTATGTAATACAGGGTCACAGACTGCTCACTGTAATAATAAATATATTATGTAATGCAGGGGTCACAGACTGCTCACTGTAATAATAAATATATTATGTAATACAGGGGTCACAGACTGCTCACTATAATAATAAATATATTATGTAATACAGGGTCACAGACTGCTAACTGTAATAATAAATATATTATGTAATACAGGGTCACAGACTGCTAGTTGTAATAATAAATATATTATGTAATGCAGGGGGTCACAGACTGCTCACTGTAATAATAAATATATTATGTAATGCAGGGGTCACAGACTGCTCACTGTAATAATAAATATATTATGTAATGCAGGGGTCACAGACTGCTCACTATAATAATAAATATATTATGTAATGCAGGGTCACAGACTGCTAACTATAATAATAAATATATTATGTAATGCAGGGTCACAGACTGCTAACTGTAATAATAAATATATTATGTAATGCAGGGTCACAGACTGCTCACTATAATAATAAATATATTATGTAATGCAGGGGTCACAGACTGCTCACTATAATAATAAATATATTATGTAATGCAGGGTCACAGACTGCTAACTATAATAATAAATATATTATGTAATGCAGGGGTCACAGACTGCTCACTGTAATAATAAATATATTATGTAATGCCGGGTCACAGACTGCTCACTGTAATAATAAATATATTATGTAATGCAGGGGTCACAGACTGCTCACTGTAATAATAAATATATTATGTAATGCAGGGGTTACAGACTGCTCACTGTAATAATAAATATATTATGTAATGCAGGGGTCACAGACTGCTCACTGTAATAATAAATATATTATGTAATGCAGGGGTCACAGACTGCTCACTGTAATAATAAATATATTATGTAATACAGGGGTCACAGACTGCTTCACTGTAATAATAAATATATTATGTAATGCAGGGGTCACAGACTGCTCACTGTAATAATAAATATATTATGTAATGCAGGGGTTCACAGACTGCTCACTTTAATAATAAATATATTATGTAATGCAGGGGTCACAGACTGCTCACTGTAATAATAAATATATTATGTAATGCAGGGGTCACAGACTGCTCACTGTAATAATAAATATATTATGTAATGCAGGGTCACAGACTGCTACTGTAATAATAAATATATTATGTAATGCAGGGGTCACAGACTGCTCACTGTAATAATAAATATATTATGTAATGCAGGGGTTACAGACTGCTCACTGTAATAATAAATATATTATGTAATGCAGGGGTCACAGACTGCTCACTGTAATAATAAATATATTATGTAATGCAGGGTCACAGACTGCTCACTGTAATAATAAATATATTATGTAATGCAGGGTCACAGACTGCTCACTGTAATAATAAATATATTATGTAATGCAGGGTCACAGACTGCTCACTGTAATAATAAATATATTATGTAATGCAGGGGTCACAGACTGCTCACTGTAATAATAAATATATTATGTAATGCAGGGGTCACAGACTGCTCACTGTAATAATAAATATATTATGTAATGCAGGGGTCACAGACTGCTCACTGTAATAATAAATATATTATGTAATGCAGGGGTCACAGACTGCTCACTGTAATAATAAATATATTATGTAATGCAGGGGTCATACTGCTCACTGTAATAATAAATATATTATGTAATGCAGGGGTCACAGACTGCTCACTGTAATAATAAATATATTATGTAATACAGGGGTCACAGACTGCTCACTGTAATAATAAATATATTATGTAATGCAGGGGTCACATACTGCTCACTGTAATAATAAATATATTATGTAATACAGGGTCACAGACTGCTCACTGTAATAATAAATATATTATGTAATACAGGGGTCACAGACTGCTCACTGTAATAATAAATATATTATGTAATGCAGGGGTCACAGACTGCTCACTGTAATAATAAATATATTATGTAATGCAGGGGTCACAGACTGCTCACTGTAATAATAAATATATTATGTAATGCAGGGGTCACAGACTGCTCACTGTAATAATAAATATATTATGTAATGCAGGGGTCACAGACTGCTCACTGTAATAATAAATATATTATGTAATGCAGGGGTCACAGACTGCTCACTGTAATAATAAATATATTATGTAATGCAGGGGTCACAGACTGCTCACTGTAATAATAAATATATTATGTAATGCAGGGGTCACAGACTGCTCACTGTAATAATAAATATATTATGTAATGCAGGGGTCACAGACTGCTCACTGTAATAATAAATATATTATGTAATGCAGGGGTCACAGACTGCTCACTGTAATAATAAATATATTATGTAATGCAGGGGTCACAGACTGCTCACTGTAATAATAAATATATTATGTAATGCAGGGGTCACAGACTGCTCACTGTAATAATAAATATATTATGTAATACAGGGGTCACAGACTGCTCACTATAATAATAAATATATTATGTAATGCAGGGGTCACAGACTGCTCACTGTAATAATAAATATATTATGTAATGCAGGGGTCACAGACTGCTCACTGTAATAATAAATATATTATGTAATGCAGGGGTCACAGACTGCTCACTGTAATAATAAATATATTATGTAATGCAGGGTCACAGACTGCTCACTGTAATAATAAATATATTATGTAATTCAGGGGCCACAGACTGCTCACTGTAATAATAAATATATTATGTAATGCAGGGGTCACAGACTGCTCACTGTAATAATAAATATATTATGTAATTCAGGGGTCACAGACTGCTCACTGTAATAATAAATATATTATGTAATGCAGGGGTCACAGACTGCTCACTGTAATAATAAATATATTATGTAATGCAGGGGTCACAGACTGCTCACTGTAATAATAAATATATTATGTAATTCAGGGGTCACAGACTGCTCACTGTAATAATAAATATATTATGTAATTCAGGGGTCACAGACTGCTCACTGTAATAATAAATATATTATGTAATGCAGGGGTCACAGACTGCTCACTGTAATAATAAATATATTATGTAATTCAGGGGTCACAGACTGCTCACTGTAATAATAAATATATTATGTAATGCAGGGTCACAGACTGCTCACTGTAATAATAAATATATTATGTAATGCAGGGGTCACAGACTGCTCACTGTAATAATAAATATATTATGTAATTCAGGGGTCACAGACTGCTCACTGTAATAATAAATATGTAATGCAGGGGTCATACTGCTCACTGTAATAATAAATATATTATGTAATGCAGGGGTTACAGACTACTCACTGTAATAATAAATATATTATGTAATGCAGGGGTCACAGACTGCTCACTGTAATAATAAATATATTATGTAATGCAGGGGTCACAGACTGCTCACTGTAATAATAAATATATTATGTAATGCAGGGGTCACAGACTGCTCACTGTAATAATAAATATATTATGTAATGCAGGGGTCACAGACTGCTCACTGTAATAATAAATATATTATGTAATTCAGGGGTCACAGACTGCTCACTGTAATAATAAATATATTATGTAATTCAGGGGTCACAGACTGCTCACTGTAATAATAAATATATTATGTAATGCAGGGTCACAGACTGCTAACTGTAATAATAAATATATTATGTAATGCAGGGTCACAGACTGCTCACTGTAATAATAAATATATTATGTAATGCAGGGTCACAGACTGCTCACTGTAATAATAAATATATTATGTAATGCAGGGGTCACAGACTGCTCACTGTAATAATAAATATATTATGTAATGCAGGGGTTACAGACTGCTCACTGTAATAATAAATATATTATGTAATGCAGGGGTCACAGACTGCTCACTGTAATAATAAATATATTATGTAATACAGGGGTCACAGACTGCTCACTGTAATAATAAATATATTATGTAATACAGGGTCACAGACTGCTCACTGTAATAATAAATATATTATGTAATGCAGGGGTCACAGACTGCTCACTGTAATAATAAATATATTATGTAATGCAGGGGTCACAGACTGCTCACTGTAATAATAAATATATTATGTAATGCAGGGTCACAGACTGCTCACTATAATAATAAATATATTATGTAATGCAGGGTCACAGACTGCTAACTATAATAATAAATATATTATGTAATGCAGGGGTCACAGACTGCTCACTGTAATAATAAATATATTATGTAATGCAGGGTCACAGACTGCTCACTGTAATAATAAATATATTATGTAATGCAGGGGGTCACAGACTGCTCACTGTAATAATAAATATATTATGTAATGCAGGGGTTACAGACTGCTCACTGTAATAATAAATATATTATGTAATGCAGGGGTCACAGACTGCTCACTGTAATAATAAATATATTATGTAATGCAGGGGTCACAGACTGCTCACTGTAATAATAAATATATTATGTAATGCAGGGGTCACAGACTGCTCACTGTAATAATAAATATATTATGTAATGCAGGGGTCACAGACTGCTCACTGTAATAATAAATATATTATGTAATGCAGGGGTCACAGACTGCTCACTGTAATAATAAATATATTATATAATGCAGGGTCACAGACTGCTTACTGTAATAATAAATATATTATGTAATGCAGGGGTCACAGACTGCTCACTGTAATAATAAATATATTATGTAATGCAGGGGTTACAGACTGCTCACTGTAATAATAAATATATTATGTAATGCAGGGGTCACAGACTGCTCACTGTAATAATAAATATATTATGTAATGCAGGGTCACAGACTGCTCACTGTAATAATAAATATATTATGTAATGCAGGGTCACAGACTGCTCACTGTAATAATAAATATATTATGTAATGCAGGGGTTACAGACTGCTCACTGTAATAATAAATATATTATGTAATGCAGGGGTCACATACTGCTCACTGTAATAATAAATATATTATGTAATGCAGGGGTCACAGACTGCTCACTGTAATAATAAATATATTATGTAATGCAGGGGTCACAGACTGCTCACTGTAATAATAAATATATTATGTAATGCAGGGGTCATACTGCTCACTGTAATAATAAATATATTATGTAATGCAGGGGTCACAGACTGCTCACTGTAATAATAAATATATTATGTAATACAGGGGTCACAGACTGCTCACTGTAATAATAAATATATTATGTAATGCAGGGTCACAGACTGCTCACTGTAATAATAAATATATTATGTAATGCAGGGGTCACAGACTGCTCACTGTAATAATAAATATATTATGTAATGCAGGGGTCACAGACTGCTCACTGTAATAATAAATATATTATGTAATGCAGGGGTCACAGACTGCTCACTGTAATAATAAATATATTATGTAATGCAGGGGTCATACTGCTCACTGTAATAATAAATATATTATGTAATACAGGGGTCACAGACTGCTCACTGTAATAATAAATATATTATGTAATGCAGGGTCACAGACTGCTCACTGTAATAATAAATATATTATGTAATGCAGGGGTCACAGACTGCTCACTGTAATAATAAATATATTATGTAATGCAGGGGTCACAGACTGCTCACTGTAATAATAAATATATTATGTAATGCAGGGTCACAGACTGCTCACTGTAATAATAAATATATTATGTAATGCAGGGGTCACAGACTGCTCACTGTAATAATAAATATATTATGTAATGCAGGGGTCACAGACTGCTCACTGTAATAATAAATATATTATGTAATGCAGGGGTCACAGACTGCTCACTGTAATAATAAATATATTATGTAATGCAGGGGTCACAGACTGCTCACTGTAATAATAAATATATTATGTAATGCAGGGGTCACAGACTGCTCACTGTAATAATAAATATATTATGTAATGCAGGGGTCACAGACTGCTCACTGTAATAATAAATATATTATGTAATGCAGGGTCACAGACTGCTCACTGTAATAATAAATATATTATGTAATTCAGGGGCCACAGACTGCTCACTGTAATAATAAATATATTATGTAATGCAGGGGTCACAGACTGCTCACTGTAATAATAAATATATTATGTAATTCAGGGGTCACAGACTGCTCACTGTAATAATAAATATATTATGTAATGCAGGGGTCACAGACTGCTCACTGTAATAATAAATATATTATGTAATGCAGGGGTCACAGACTGCTCACTGTAATAATAAATATATTATGTAATTCAGGGGTCACAGACTGCTCACTGTAATAATAAATATATTATGTAATTCAGGGGTCACAGACTGCTCACTGTAATAATAAATATATTATGTAATGCAGGGGTCACAGACTGCTCACTGTAATAATAAATATATTATGTAATTCAGGGGTCACAGACTGCTCACTGTAATAATAAATATATTATGTAATGCAGGGTCACAGACTGCTCACTGTAATAATAAATATATTATGTAATACAGGGGTCACAGACTGCTCACTGTAATAATAAATATATTATGTAATGCAGGGGTCACAGACTGCTCACTGTAATAATAAATATATTATGTAATTCAGGGGTCACAGACTGCTCACTGTAATAATAAATATGTAATGCAGGGGTCACAGACTGCTAACTGTAATAATAAATATATTATGTAATTCAGGGGTCACAGACTGCTCACTGTAATAATAAATATATTATGTAATGCAGGGTCACAGACTGCTCACTGTAATAATAAATATATTATGTAATGCAGGGTCACAAACTGCTTACTGTAATAATAAATATATTATGTAATTCAGGGGTCACAGACTGCTCACTGTAATAATAAATATATTATGTAATGCAGGGGTCACAGACTGCTCACTGTAATAATAAATATATTATGTAATGCAGGGGTCACAGACTGCTCACTGTAATAATAAATATATTATGTAATGCAGGGTCACAGACTGCTCACTATAATAATAAATATATTATGTAATGCAGGGGTTACAGACTGCTAACTGTAATAATAAATATATTATGTAATACAGGGTCACAGACTGCTCACTGTAATAATAAATATATTATGTAATGCAGGGTCACAGACTGCTCACTGTAATAATAAATATATTATGTAATGCAGGGTCACAGACTGCTCACTGTAATAATAAATATATTATGTAATGCAGGGGTCACAGACTGCTCACTGTAATAATAAATATATTATGTAATGCAGGGGTCAAAGACTGCTCACTGTAATAATAAATATATTATGTAATGCAGGGGTCACAGACTGCTCACTGTAATAATAAATATATTATGTAATGCAGGGGTCACAGACTGCTCACTGTAATAATAAATATATTATGTAATGCAGGGTCACAGACTGCTCACTGTAATAATAAATATATTATGTAATGCAGGGGTCACAGACTGCTCACTGTAATAATAAATATATTATGTAATGCAGGGGTCACATACTGCTCACTGTAATAATAAATATATTATGTAATGCAGGGTCACAGACTGCTCACTGTAATAATAAATATATTATGTAATGCAGGGGTCACAGACTGCTCACTGTAATAATAAATATATTATGTAATGCAGGGGTCACAGACTGCTCACTGTAATAATAAATATATTATGTAATACAGGGGTCACAGACTGCTCACTGTAATAATAAATATATTATGTAATGCAGGGGTTACAGACTGCTCACTGTAATAATAAATATATTATGTAATGCAGGGGTCACAGACTGCTAACTGTAATAATAAATATATTATGTAATGCAGGGGTCACAGACTGCTCACTGTAATAATAAATATATTATATAATGTAGGGGTCACAGACTGCTCACTGTAATAATAAATATATTATGTAATGCAGGGGTCACAGACTGCTAACTGTAATAATAAATATATTATGTAATGCAGGGGTCACAGACTGCTCACTGTAATAATAAATATATTATGTAATGCAGGGGTCACAGACTGCTCACTGTAATAATAAATATATTATGTAATGCAGGGGTCACAGACTGCTCACTGTAATAATAAATATATTATGTAATACAGGGGTCACAGACTGCTCACTGTAATAATAAATATATTATGTAATGCAGGGGTTACAGACTACTCACTGTAATAATAAATATATTATGTAATGCAGGGGTCACAGACTGCTCACTGTAATAATAAATATATTATGTAATGCAGGGGTCACAGACTGCTCACTGTAATAATAAATATATTATGTAATACAGGGGTCACAGACTGCTCACTGTAATAATAAATATATTATGTAATGCAGGGGTCACAGACTGCTAACTATAATAATAAATATATTATGTAATGCAGGGGTCACAGACTGCTCACTGTAATAATAAATATATTATGTAATGCAGGGGTCAAAGACTGCTAACTGTCAGCTAGATTACAAGTTATGCTCGCTATAGGGATATTAGCGAATGCAACAAAAGTTGATTTAATTAACCCTCTATAGCGCTGCCATTACAAGTTTTGAAACAGCCGGCTTGTGCGTGCGATATGGTGATTTTAAGCTCCATACCATACAAAATACAAGCGCTGTTTTGGCGTGCTTGTGCACGCTTTCCCCATAGACATCAATGGGGAGAGTGGGTCAGAAAAAAGTCTTATACCTGCGATCGCGGAATGAAAAGTTCCGTAACGTAACGCCATTGATGTCTATGGGGAAAATAAAAGTTACGTGTAAACACCCTAACATATACCCCAAGTCTAAACACCCCTAATCTGCTCCACCCGACATCGCCACCTCCTACCTACAGTTATTAACTCCTAACCTGCTGCTCCCGATATCGCCGCCACTATATTAAAGTTATTAACCCCTATTCCGCCGCACCCCAACATTGCTGCCTCTATATTAAAGTTATTAACCCCTATTCCGCCGCTCCCCGACATCTCCACCACTAAATAAAGGTATTAACCCCTAAACCTCTGGCCTCCCACATTACTACCACTAAATAAACCTATTATCCCCTAAACCGCCAGCCCCCATATCGCAACAACCTAAATTGAACTATATTAATCCCTAAACCTAAACCTAACCCGAATGTAACCCTAATTGTAACCCTAAACCTAACCCTAATACCCCCTAACTTTAACATAATTAAAAGAGAGCTAAACTAAATTTACAATTATTAACTAAATAATACCTATTTAAAACTAAATACTTATATTGTAGCTAGGTTACGGCTAGATTTAGAGTTGGGCGGTAGCCGTGAAAACCAGCGTTAGAGGTTTCTAACGCTGGTTTTTACCGCCCTCTGGTATTTGGAGTCAATCAGGAAAGGGTCTAACGCTCACTTTGCAGCCGCGACTTTTCCATACCGCAGATCCCCTTACGTCAATTGTGTATCCTATCTTTTCAATGGGATCTTTCTAACGCCGGTATTTAGAGTCGTGGCTGAAGTGACAAAACTCCAGTCGCAGAAAAAAAACAGGAGTTAAGAGATTTCTGGGCTAACGCCGGTTTATAAGGCTCTTAACTACTGTGCTCTAAAGTACACTAACACCCATAAACTACCTATATACCCCTAAACCGAGGTCCCCCCACATCGCCGCCAGTCTATTAAATTTTTTAACCCCTAATCTGCCACTACGTACACCGCCGCCAGCTAAGTTATCCCTATGTACCCTTAATCTGCTGCCCCTAATACCGCCGACACCTATATTATATTTATTAACCCCTAATCTGCCCCCCCAACGTCGCCGCCACCTACCTACACTTATTAACCCCTAATCTGCCGAGCGGACCTCACCGCTACTATAATAAAGTTATTAACCCCTAATCCGCCTCACTCCCGCCTCAATAACCCTATAATAAATAGTATTAACCCCTAATCTGCCCTCCCTAACATCGCCGACACCTAACTTCAAGCATTAACCCCTAATCTGCCGACCGGAGCTCACCGCTATTCTAATAAATTTTTTAACCCCTAAAGCTAATTCTAACCCTAACCCCCCCTAACTTAAATATAATTTAAATCTAACAAAATAAATTAACTATTATTAAATAAATTAATCCTATTTAAAGCTAAATACTTACCTGTAAAATAAACTCTAATATAGATACAATATAAATTATAATTATATTGCTGCTATTTTAGGATTAATATTTATTTTACAGGCAACTTTGTAATTATTTTAACCAGGTACAATAGCTATTAAATAGTTAATAACTATTTAATAGTTACCTAGTTAAAATAATTACAAAATTACCTGTAAAATAAATCCTAACCTAAGTTACAATTAAACCTAACACTACACTATCAATAAATAAATTAAATAAAATACCTACAATTACCTACAATTAAACCTAACACTACACTATCAATAAATTAATTAAATACAATACCTACAAATAAATACATTTAAATAAACTAACTAAAGTACAAAAAATAAAAAAGAACTAAGTTACAAAAAAATAAAAAAATATTTACAAACATTAGAAAAATATTACAACAATTTTAAACTAATTACACCTACTCTAAGCCCTCTAATAAAATAACAAAGCCCCCCAAAATAAAAAAATGCCCTACCCTATTCTAAATTAAAAAAGTTCAAAGCTCTTTTACCTTACCAGCCCTTAAAAGGGCCCTTTGTGGGGCATGCCCCAAAGAATTCAGCTCTTTTGCCTGTAAAAGAAAAATACAACCCCCCCAACATTAAAACCCACCACCCACATACCCCTAATCTAACCCAAACCCCCCTTAAATAAACCTAACACTACCCTCCTGAAGATCATCCTACCTCGTCTTCATCACACCGGGTATCACACCGATCCGTCCTGGCTCCGAAGTCTTCATCCAAGCCCAAGCAGGGGCTGGCGATCCATAATCCGGCTGAAGTCTTCTATCAAGCGTCGGCTGAAGAGGTCCAGAAGAGGCTCCAAAGTCTTCATCCTATCCGGGAAGAAGAGGCGATCCGGACCGGCAACCATCTTGATCCAAGCAGCATCTTCTATCTTCATCCGATGACGAATGGCTCCATCCTGAAGACCTCCAGCGCGGATCTATTCTCTTCTTCCGACGTCCAACTGAAGAATGAAGGTTCCTTTAAGTGACGTCATCCAAGATGGCGTCCCTCGAATTCCGATTGGCTGATAGGATTCTATCAGCCAATCGGAATTAAGGTAGGAAAATTCTGATTGGCTGATGGTAATTGTAGGTATTTTATTTAATTTATTTATTGATAGTGTAGTGTTAGGTTTAATTGTAACTTAGGTTAGGATTTATTTTACAGGTAATTTTGTAATTATTTTAACTAGGTAACTATTAAATAGTTATTAACTATTTAATAGCTATTGTACCTGGTTAAAATAATTACAAAGTTACCTGCAAAATAAATATAAATCCTAAAATATCTACAATATAATTATAATTTATATTGTAGCTATATTAGGGTTTATTTTACAGGTAAGTATTTAGCTTTAAATAGGAATAATTTATTTAATAAGAAATAATTTATTTAGTTAGATTTAAATTATATTTAATTTAGGGGGGTGTTAGTGTTAGGGTTAGACTTAGCTTTAGGGGTTAATACATTTATTATAGTAGCGGTGCGATCCGGTCGGCAGATTAGGGGTTAATGTTTGAAGTTAGGTGTTGGCGATGTTAGGGAGGGCAGATTAGGGGTTAATACTATTTATTATAGGGTGATTGAGGCGGGAGTGAGGCGGATTAGGGGTTAATACATTTATTATAGTAGAGGTGCGGTTCGGTCGGCAGATTAGGGGTTAATTATTGTAGGTAGGTGGAGGCGACGTTGTGGGGGGCAGATTAGGGGTTAATAAATATAATATAGGGGTCGGCGGTGTTAGGGGCAGCAGATTAGGGCTACATAGGTATAATGTAGGTAGCGGCGGTTTACGGAGCGGCAGATTAGGGGTTAAAAAAAAATATGCAAGTGTCAGCGATAGCGGGGTCGGCAGATTAGGGGTTAATAAGTGTAAGGCTAGGGGTGTTTAGACTCGGGGTACATGTTAGAGTGTTAGGTGCAGACTTAGGAAGTGTTTCCCCATAGAAAACAATGTAGCTGCGTTAGGAGCTGAACGCTGCTTTTTTGCAGGTGTTAGGTTTTTTTTCAGCTCAAACAGCCCCATTGTTTTCTATGGGGGAATCGTGCACGAGCACGTTTTTGAATCTGGCCGCGTCCGTAAGCACCGCTGGTATCGAGAGTTGCAGTGGCGTTAAATATGCTCTACGCTCCCTTTTTTGGAGCCTAACGCAGCCATTCTGTGAACTCTAAATACCAGTGGTATTTAAAAGGTGCGGGGGAAAAAAAGCATGCGTAGCTAACGCACCCCTTTGGCCGCAGAACTCTAAATCTAGCCGTTAGGTTTTATTTTTATTTCACAGGTAATTTTGTATTTATTTTAACTAGGTAGACTAGTTAGTAAATAGTTATTAACTATTTACTAACTACCTAGCTAAAATGAATACAAACTTACCTGTGAAATAAAACCTAACCTTCCTTACACTAAAACCTAACTTTACACAAAATAAAAAAACTACCATTACAAAAAATAACAAATGAAATTATACAAAACAATAAAAATTATTCCTATTCTAATACCCTTAAAAAAAATTAAAAAAAAATAAACTACCAAGGGCCCTTAAAAGGGCCTTTTGCAGGGCATTGCCCTAAAGTTAACAGTTTTTTTGCTACGAAACAAAACAAACACCCCCTTACAGTATACAAACCCCCATCCCCCAAACCCACAAAATAATAATAAAGTAAAACCTAATCTACCCATTGCCCTGAAAAGGGCATTTGTATGGGCATTGCCCTTAAAAGGACATTCAGCTCTTTTGCTGCCCAAGCCCTAATCTAAAAAAAACCCACCCAAAAAAAAAAAAATACATTACACAAAAAAACCAACAAATTATCAAAAATAATAAATATTCCTATTCTAATACCATTTAAAAAAGACCTCAAAATAAAAAACACAATCTAGAATAAACTACAAATAGCCCTTAAAGGGACAGTCAACCCAAAAATTACTGTTACTTATTTAGATTAGTTAATTAACAATCTTTACATCAAACCATTGCCCTAAGTTAAACAGCTCTTTTACCTGTAATTTTTTTTACAAAGACCCACTAACATTACAAACCCCCACCCCCCCCAACCCACAAAATTAAAAACAACTATCTTAAAAACCTAATCTACCCATTGCCCTGAAAAGGGAATTTGTATGGGCATTGACTTAAAAGTGCATTTAGCTCTTTTGCTGCCCAAACCCTAATCTAAAAAAAAAACCACACAAAAAAACCTTAAAAAACCTAACATTAACCCCCGACGATCCACTTACAGTTTTTGAAGTCCCCCTTGAACGATCTTCATCCAGGCGGCGAGAAGTATTTATCCAGACAGCCTCTTCTATCTTCATCCAGGCGGCAAAGTCCTCACCCAGGTGGCGAGAAGTCTTCATCCAGGCGGCCTTTTCTATCTTTATCCAGGTGGCATCTTCTATCTTGATCCTGGTGGCATCTTCTATCTTGATCCTGGTGGCTTCCTCTTCATACGGTCGCCGCCGTACACTGAATCTTCAATGCAAGGGAACCGTTTCAAAATGGCGTCCCTTGCATTCCTATTGGCTGAAAAATTTGAAGCAGCCAATAGGAAATAAGCTGCTTAAACCCTATTGGCTGATTTGAACAGCCAATAGGATTTTAGCAGCTCTAATTTCTATTGGTTGATTCAAAATTTTCAGCGAATAGGAGTGCAAGGGACGCCATTTTGAAATGGCTCCCTTGCATTGAAGATTCAGTGTATGGCAGCGACCGTATAAAAAGGATGCTCCATGCTGGATGTCTTCAGGATGGACCTGTTTCGCTGGGATCAAGATAGAAGATGCCGCCTGGATGAAGATAGAAGAGGCCGTCTGGATGAAGACTTCTCGCTGCCTGGATGAGGACTTCGCCACCTGGATGAAGATAGAAGAGGCCGCCTAGATCGTTCAAGCGGGACTTCAAAAACTGGAAGTGGATCGTCGGGGGTTAGTGTTAGGTTATTCTTAAGGGTTTTATGGGTGTTTTTTTTTTTTTATTAGGGTTTGGAAAGCAAAAGCGCTAAATGCCCTTTTAAGAGCAATGCTTATACAGATGCCCTTTCCAGGGCAATGGGTAGATTAGGTTTTAGAATTAGGTTTTTTATTTTGGGGGGTTGGTTGGGTGGTGGGTTTTACTGTTGGGGGGATCTTTGTATTTTTTTTCATGGAAAAGAGCTGAAATCTTTGGGGCAATGCCCCACAAAAGACCTTTTTAAGGGCTATTGGTAGTTTATTGTAGGCAAGGGTTTTTTTTTTATTTTGGGTGGGCTTTTTAATTTTTATAGGGCTATCAGATTAGGTTTAATTTTAGTAGAGTAGTGTTAGGATTTTTTTAATGTGTATTTTAGTTTGATTTAATTGGTAGTTAGATTAATTTTAGTTTAATAATTATATTAGTTTAATTGTTAGTTTAATCTTAGTTTTTTTAATTTGACAGGTAAGTTTAATTTTATTTAAGATAGGGAAATTGTAAATTTAATATAAAGTTTGGGGGGCGTTAGGTTTAGGGGTTACTAGTTTAATTTAGTTTATTGCAATGTGGGCGGCTTTCAGTTTAGGTGTTAATAGTTTACTTTAGTATGTTTAGTTGTGGGGGGCTTGCGGTTTAGGGGTTAATAGGTTTATCATAGTGGCGGCGGTGTAGGGCTTAATAACTTTAGTATAGTGGGGGCGATGTGGGCGAATGGAAGATTATGGGTTAATAATATTTAAATAGTGTTTGCAATGTGGGAGGGCGGCGGTTTAGGGGTTAATAAGTTTATTATAGTGACGACGATGTCAAGTAGAGGCAGAATAGGGGTTAATAAATTTTATTAGTGGCGGCGATGTCGGGAGCGGCAGATTAGGGGTTAATAAGTTTATTATACTGTTTGCGATGTGGGAGGGCCTCGGTTTAGGGGTTAATAGGTAGTTTATGGGTATTTGTGCACTTTGTAACACGTTAATTATGAATTCTATGTTATAGTTTTGTAGCGTAAAACTACTGCTTTTAGATTGCAGAACGGATCTTATTGGAATAGGCTGCAACGCAAGCTTTTTAGCCTCACCTCAAAACTCGTAATGGCAGCGCTATGGAAGTCCCATGAAAAAAAGTAATTTTTACGTGTGCGGGACTGACGTTGCATTACAGGCTAAAAGGCTTGCGGCACAGCTATACCGACAAGACTTGTAATGGCTGTGGTGCTGTTTTAACACTGAATTTACCATTTTTTTCAGGGTTAAAACACGAACGCACAACTCGTAATCCAGGTGTGTAATAATAAACATATTATGTAATGCGGGGTTCTTCAAACTTTTTTCCAAGACATTGATACCACATATCTTCGCGACCCTATTCCACATTCTCACAAATGTACACACACACACACACAATGTCTCACACACACACACACTGTCACTCTCACAAATGTACACACACACACACTGTCTCACACACACACACTGTCTCACACACACACACTGTCACTCTCACAAATGTACACACACACACACTGTCACTCTCACAAATGTACACACACACACACTGTCTCACACACACACACACTGTCACTCTCACAAATGTACACACACACACTGTCTCACACACACACACACACACACACTGTCACTCTCACAAATGTACACACACACACTGTCACTCTCACAAATGTACACACACACACACACTGTCTCACACACACACACTGTCACTCTCACAAATGTACACACACACACACTGTCACTCTCACAAATGTACACACACACACACACTGTCACACACACACACTGTCACTCTCACAAATGTACACACACACACACTGTCACTCTCACAAATGTACACACACACACACTGTCTCACACACACACACTGTCACTCTCACAAATGTACACACACACACACTGTCACTCTCACAAATGTACACACACACACACTGTCTCACACACACACACACACACACACTGTCACTCTCACAAATGTACACACACACACACTGTCACTCTCACAAATGTACACACACACACACACTGTCTCACACACACACACACTGTCACTCTCACAAATGTACACACACACACACTGTCTCACACACACACACACTGTCACTCTCACAAATGTACACACACACACACTGTCTCACACACACACACACACAATGTCTCACACACACACACAATGTCTCACACACACACACAATGTCTCACACACACACACTGTCACTCTCACAAATGTACACACACACACACTTTCTCACTTATTCTCACTCTAACACACATACAATGTCTCACACACACACACAAATTCTCTCACACACACTGTCACTCTCACAAATGTACACACACGCACTTTCTCACTTATTCTCACTCTAACACACACACACAATGTCTCTCACACACACACAAATTCTCTCACACACATTGTCACTCTCACAAATGTACACACACGCACTTTCTCACTTATTCTCACTCTAACACACACACAATGTCTCTCACACACACACAAATTCTCTCACACACATTGTCACTCTCACAAATGTACACACACGCACTTTCTCACTTATTCTCACTCTAACACACACACAATGTCTCACACACACACACAAATTCTCTCACACACACTGTCACTCTCACAAATGTACACACACATACTTTCTCACTTATTCTCACTCTAACACACATACAATGTCTCACACACACACACAAATTCTCTCACACACACTGTCACTCTCACAAATTTGCACACACGCACGCTCACACACACACGCTCACACACACACGCTCACACACACACACACAGGCCCAATGCAATCTAATCGCACCACACTATTAACCCCTAAAAGTGCCATTAGGTCCAATGCAATCTAATCCCACCACACTATTAACCCCTAAAAGCGCCATTAGACTCAAAGCAATCTAATCCCACTACACTTTTTTACCCCTATAAGCTTAATTAGGCACAACACAATCTAATCTCACCACACTATGGTATTTTATTTAATTAAAAAGTGTATTAATGAGTGTATTAGTTTATTTTAACCCCTTAATGACCACAGCACTTTTCCATTTTCTGTCCGTTTGGGACCAAGGCTATTTTTACATTTCTGCAGTGTTTGTGTTTAGCTGTAATTTTCCCCTTACTCATTTAATGTACCCACACATATTATATACCGTTTTTCTCGCCATTAAATGGACTTTCAAAATATACCATTATTTTCATCATATCTGTTACGGTTACCCTTAGTCTCGCTGAGAGATGGACCGCTTAGTAGCCTGGATCCCTATTGCTAAAGAGGGGAGAAGCTGCTTTCCATAGTATTCTATATGAGTCTCGCAAATATAGAATAATCTCCCTTAGCTGCAGTACAGCTAGGATACCCTTCTGCCCACAAAAACGAGTCAACGCTGCGATTGAGGGTCAAACAATAACTCAGGACTGGGATGCCCAGCCTGCTTTTTATTAAGGTTACATGCACACAGGGCACTCCCAGGGGGAGAGGGGAGCACAAAATCCCCCATCACACATTTAGATAGAGAGCACTGTCCTTTGACAGGCCACAATAGGATTACAGTACTTAAGATAACAAGTTTACAAGTTCATCTTATCAATTAGCAGTCTGGCTCCAGAGGTGATTAGACAATGGGATTGGTTATCACTAAACTTAGAGCTGAGGCCAGCAAACGTGTATTTAGGCAATAGTTTCTAAAAGCTGAAAAAAAAAAAGTTAACTCTTTATGAAATGATACTTGTTACGGTTTTCTTGGAGCCTTTCTTAGGCGCTGGCTTGCTGGTTCAGGCATTGCTGCTGGGAAATAAGCTCTTCACAACAAAATAACTAATGCTTCTGTAACAATATCTTATAATTTACTATAAAAAAAATTATAAAATATGAGGAAAAAATGGAAAAAAACACACTTTTTCTAACTTTGACCCCCAAAATCTGTTATACATCTACAACCACCAAAAAAACATATGCTAAATAGTTTCTAAATTTTGAGTTTAGAAATACCCAATGTTTACATGTGCTTTGCTTTTTTTGCAAGTTATAGGGCCATAAATACAAGTAGCACTTTGCTATTTCCAAACCACTTTTTTTCAAAATTAGCGCTAGTTACATTGGGACACTGATATCCGTCAGGAATCCCTGAATATCCCTTGACATGTATATATTTTTTTTTAGAAGACATCCCAAAGTATTGATCTAGGCCCATTTTGGTATATTTCATGCCACCATTTCAATGCCAAATGCGATCAAATAAAAAAAATTGTTCACTTTTTCACAATTTTTTTCACAAACTTTAGGTTTCTCACTGAAATTATTTACAAAAAAACTTATGCAATTATAGCATACATGGTTGTAAATGCTTCTCTGGGATCCCCTTTGTTCATAAATAGCAGACTTATATGGCTTTGGTTTTGCTTTTTACCAATTAGAAGGCTGCTAAATGCGACTGCGCACCACACGTGTATTATGCCCAGCAGTGAAGGGGTTAATTAGGGAGAATGTAGGGAGCTTCTAGGGTTAATTTTAGCTTCAGTGCAGTGTAGTAGACAACCCCAAGTATTGATCTAGGCCCATTTTGGTATATTTCATGCCACCATTTCACCGCCAAATGCAATCAAAACGCTAAAGTTTTCACAATTTTAGGTTTCTCACTGAAATTATTTACAAACAGCTTGTGCAATTATGGCACAAATGGTTGTAAATGCTTCTCTGGGATCCCCTTTGTTCAGAAATAGCAGACATATATGACTTTGGCGTTGCTTTTTGGTAATTAGAAGGCCGCTAAGTGCTGCTGCGCATCACACGTGTATTATGGCTAGCAGTGAAGGGGTTAATTAGGTAGTTTGTAGGGAGCTTGCAGGGCTAATTTTAGCTTTAGTGTAGAGATCAGCCTCCCACCTGACACATCAGACCCCCTGATCCCTCCCAAACAGCTCCCTTCCCTCCCCCACCCCACAATTGTCCCCGCCATCTTAAGTACTGGCAGAAAGTCTGCCAGTACTAAAATAAAAGTTTTTTTTTAAAAAAATAAAATAAAATACATCTTTAGCATATTTACATATGCTACTTTGTAGGATCCCCCCTTAGCCCCCAACCTCCCTGATCCCCCCCAAAACAGCTCTCTAACCTCCCCCTCTGCCTTATTGGGGGCCATCTTGGGTACTGGCAGCTGTCTGCCAGTACCCAGTTTGCAAAAAAAAATGTTTTTATTTTATTTTTTTGCCTATTTTTCTGTAGTGTAGCTTCCCCCCCCCCCCCCACAGACCAATCCCCCACCCCCTGACTAATGTATTTTTACATAACTAAAAGTATTTTTTAAAACTTTTCATACATAATTTTTCTGTAGTGTAGCGGTTCCCACCCGCTCCCTCCCCGTGCACGCGCCCGCCCTCCCGTGCATGCGCGCGCGCCCGTGCGCGTCTCTGATCACCCCCGCCCACCATCCCGCCCCCCTACACATCATCAGGGCCATCGATGGCCGCCACCCGCCTCCCGAACCGGCTCCCACCCACCAACGGATTTAGCTGGTGATGTCCGGTGCAGAGAGGGCCACAGAGTGGCTCTCTCTGCACCGGATTGCTAAAAAAGGTTATTGCAGGATTCCTCAATATCGAGGCATCACTGCAATAACCGGAAAGCAACTGGAAGCGAGCAGGATCGCTTCCAGCTGCTTTCCAGACCAAGGACGTACGCCACACGTCCTCGGTCATTAACTGTATTTTTTTGAGGACATGTGGCGTACGTCCTTGGTCGTTGAGGGGTTAATATGTTTTTTATATGTTTTTTGAAACTCTATTTTAACCCTTACAATTTACTACAAGTCACGCTAAATATGTGTGTTGCAAACTACAACTAGTGATATCAGTGCTATTTGGTGCGTTGTTATATCTACTGAAAGTATAGGTTGTGCTAACCTAACTCTGGTAAATAGGCTTATTATTATTATCGGTTATTTGTAGAGCGACAACAGATTCCGCAGCGCTATAAATAAAGGCGGAGTACAACAAAACAATTATAGGGTAGAGGGCCCTGTCAAGAGTTGCACTGTTGTAGTCAGCTCTTAAGAAGGTGATCGACAAACTTATCATGGACTTGTAATACCAAGTTGTGCACAAATGTGGCTTTGTGAAGTTCATACTGCACTAAACATCTTTAGTGCTAATATTGCGATCGCACTGTACCAAACGTGCGCATTTATGTACATATACTATATACATACAATGTGAAAAAAGTCACATTTTACATAAGTTTAAAAAACAAACTATTGTAAAATGAAAAAAACTTCAATAGGATATTGCTATTCTGTACACTAAATCTTATTCCTAAAAAGCAAAGTATTGGTGCAGTTTACATGGTGGAAAATCAATAAACGCTAAAATTTCCCTCACTGTCTCTGAATGTTTCTAATCAGCAATAAACAGAGTCTGAGGAAACATGAATTATGCGAATTGTAGAACAAATATAACTAATTATGCTACATATTCCATAAATGTGGATAAAGTTGCATTGTTCATTTAAATACGTTGTTTGTAAACTTTTAAAAGCTGTCAGCTCCAGAAGCCTCTCGGCGATACATCGTATCCTGTCTGGGTTATTTCAGGTCATAAAGTTCTGTAAATAATCCTATTCAGTGGTACAAATATGTGTTCTGCCAAACAGAACATTGTGTAAGTAGCTGTTTATAGCTGCCGCCATATGGAGACGTAGAGCTTTTTATATTGTGCTAAAGTCTCATTTATTTTCTCCCACCTAAAATGTTCTTTTACATCAAATTAATCAGTGCAGGAATCAGTGGCTGTTCCTAACGAGCTCGTTACTTACTATTTAGGGCTAGATAATAAATGGAGCGCTAACAGTTACTCATGAGCAATAAAGGGGTTGATCGCGGGTGTTTGCGCGCGCCGGGTTTTCTGCTCATATTAGTAGAAAGTAAACACGATTGCTTGAGTGCAATTCAAGATAACGCTCGCTGGGTTAGTGCAACCTCAGAGCTCTGGTTAACTGTTTCATAAAACAAAAACGTGTCACAAAACACATAAAAATACATTACAAAGTACAGTTACACTCATAATAACACCATCTAATAAATGTACATTACACAGTACAGTCACACACATAATAACACATCTAATAACAATACATTACACAGTACAGTTACACACATAATAACACTATCTAATAAATATACATTACACAGTACAGTCACACACATAATAACACTATCTAATAAATATACATTACACAGTACAGTTACACACATAATAACACTGTCTAATAAATATACATTACATAGTACAGTTACACACATAATAACACTATCTAATAAATATACATTACACAGTACAGTTACACACATAATAACACTATCTAATAAATATACATTACACAGTACAGTTACACACATAATAACACTATCTAATAAATATACATTACACAGTACAGTTACACACATAATAACACTATCTAATAAATATACATTACACAGTACAGTCACACACATAATAACACTATCTAATAAATATACATTACACAGTACAGTTACACACATAATAACACTGTCTAATAAATATACATTACATAGTACAGTTACACACATAATAACACTGTCTAATAAATATACATTACACAGTACAGTTACACACATAATAACACTGTCTAATACATATACATTACACAGTACAGTTACACGCATAATAACACCATCTAATAAATATACATTGCACAGTACAGTTACACACATAATAACACTATCTAATAAATATACATTACACAGTACAGTTACACACATAATAACACTATCTAATAAATATACATTACACAGTACAGTCACACACATAATAACACTATCTAATAAATATACATTACACAGTACAGTTACACACATAATAACACATCTAATAAATATACATTACACAGTACAGTCACACACATAATAACACTATCTAATAAATATACATTACACAGTACAGTTACACACATAATAACACCATCTAATAAATATACATTACAAAGTACAGTTACACACATAATAACACTATCTAATAAATATACATTACACAGTACAGTTATACTTATAATAACACTATCTAATAAATATACATTGCAGAGTACAGTTACACACATAATAACACCATCTAATAAATATACATTACACAGTACAGTTACACACATAATAACACTATCTAATAAATATACATTACACAGTACAGTTACACACATAATAACACTATCTAATATATATACATTACACAGTACAGTTACACACATAATAACACTGTCTAATAAGTATACATTACACAGTACAGTTACACACATAATAACACTATCTAATAAATATACATTACACAGTACAGTTACACACATAATAACACTATCTAATAAATATACATTACACAGTACAGTTACACACATAATAACACTGTCTAATAAATATACATTACACAGTACAGTTACACACATAATAACACTATCTAATAAATATACAATACACAGTACAGTTACACTCATAATAACACTATCTAATAAATAAACATTAAACAGTACAGTTACACACATAATAACACTATCTAATAAATATACATTACACAGTACAGTTACACACATAATAACACCATCTAATAAATATACATTACACAGTACAGTTACACACATAATAACACTATCTATTAAATATACATTACACAGTACAGTTACACACATAATAACACTATCTAATAAATTTATTATTATGAGAAGAGCATCATGAGATGTAAGTCTTCCAAACTCGATAATAAATCTTTCTAGACACAGATTTACGAGCTTGCAACATAGTATTAATCACTGAGTCAGAGAAACCTCTATGACTTAGCACTAAGTGTTTAATTTCCATGCCATCAAATTTAATAATTTGAGATTCTGACGGAAAAAACGAACCTTGAGATATAAGGTCTGGCCTTAATGGAAGTGACCAAGGTTGGCAACTGGACATCCGAACAAGAACCATATACCAAAACCTGAGCGGCCATGCTGGAGCCACCAGCAGCACAAACGATTGCTCCATGATGATTTTGAAAATCACTCTTAAAAGAAGAACCAGAGGTGGAAAAATATAGGCAGGTTGATAACTCCAAGGAAGTGTCAATGCCACTGCTTCCGCCTGAGGATCCCCGGACCTGGATAGGTACCTGGGAAGTTTCTTGTTTAGATGAGATGCCATCAGATCTATTTCTGGAGGCCCCCACATCTGAACAATTTGAAAAAACACATCTGGGTGAAGAGACTATTCTCCCGGATGTAAAGCTTGATTGACAGAGATAATCTGCTTCCCAATTGTCTATACCTGGGATATGGACCGCAGAAATTAGACAGGAGCTGGATTTAGCCCAAGCAAGTATCCGAGATACTTCTTTCACAGCCTAATACTTCTTTCACAGCCTAAGGACTGAGAATCCCACCCTGATGATTGACATACGCCACAGTTGTGACATTGTCTGTCTGAAAACCAAAAAACGTCTCTCTCTTCAAAAAGAAGCCAAAACTGAAGAACTCTGAGAAACGCACGGAGTTCCAAAATATTGAATGGTAATCTCGCCTCTTGAGATTTCCAAACCCCTTGTGCTGACAGAGATCCCCAGACAGCTTCCCAACCTAAAAGACTTGCATCTGTTGTGATCATGGTCCAGGTTGGATGAACCAAAGAAGAGACCCGTAGCACTATATGATGGTGATCTAACCACCAAGTCAAAGATAGTTGAATATTGGGATTCAAAGATATTAAAAGTGATATCCTAGAATAATCCCTGCATCATTAATTCAGCATTAAAAACTGGAAAGGTTTCATATGAAAATGAGCAAAGGGAATTGAATCCAATGCTGCAGCCATGAGACCTAAAACTTCCATGCATATAGCTACTGAAGGAAATAATAGAGACTGAAGGTTCCGACAAGCTAAACTGACCTTAATCATGTTGAACATGATTAAGGTCAGTTTGTGACCGAAACGTTGTATCTTTTTGCCTGCTATGATGTCCCATCAATAAAGGAATCTTTTCTGCATTAAGAAGGTGCTGCTGTTTTTCTGTTACTTTTTGGATTATACTGGGGACTATTGCAGGGTCCCTACAGCGTGCATCTACTTGCTTGGGTACAAGTGCTGGGCCTGTATACTGAATGTTACTCTTGTCTGTTAGAGACAAAGACATTGACACAATCTATCTTGAAACCTAAAAAAGGTGACCCTTGTCTGAGGAATCAAGGAGCTTTTGATAAAAAGATCCTCCAACCATGTCTTTGAAGAAACAACAAAAGTTGAATCGTATGAGATTCCGCAGAACGAAAAGACTGAGCAAATACCACGAGATCGTCCAAATAAGGAAACACTGAGAACCTTGAAAAGATTCTTAGAGCTGTCGCTAGGCCAGAAGGAAAAGCAACAAATTGGTAATGCTTGTCTAAAATAGAGAATCTCAGAAAATGAAAATAATCTGAATGAAAACAGAATATGAAGATATGCATCCTGTAAGACTATTGTAAACAAATAATGCCCTTGCTGACCAAAAGGCAGAATAGACCATATAAACACCATTCTGAAAGATGGTACTCTTATATGACAATTCAAAAAGATTTTCTATCTTTGGGACAATGAATAGTTTTGAACCAAACCCCAAACCCCGTTCCTGAAATGGAACTGGTATGAATACCCCAGATAACTCCAGGTCTGAGCAGCGCCTTAAGACCCTAACAGGTGATTAGCCGCACTTTACAAGTACCCAATACATACAGGTCTGAAACACACTTCAGGAAAGTGTGAGCCTTTACTGGAATAGCTGGAATATGATAGAGAGAAAAAGACTTCTCACAGGCGGTTTTACTCTGAATCCTATTCTGTACCCAAATCTAAGAAGTTTGGACCGAATTGAACCAAACAAATTTAAAAAAGTCTTAACCTGCCGCTTACCAGCTAAGCTGTAATAAGAGCCGCACCTACATGCAAATTTGGGGGCTGACTTTGATCTTTTAAATGGCTTAAATTCAATCCATGTTGAAGAAAGCTTCCAATTATAAACCTGTTACTTGGGGAAGAATTAGGATTCCGTTCCTTATTCAGAACAAAAACTAATATAAGCTTAAGATTTACTCTTAGAACTTAATCTTGAAGCAAAAAAACTCCCTTCCCCAGAGTAACAGTTGAAAGAATTGAATCCAATTGTGAACAAAATAATTTATTACCTTGGAAAAAAAGAAATATGGATTTTAGAAATCAAATTAGCATTCCAAGATTTAAGTCACAAAGTTCTTCTAGCTAAAATAGCTAAAGACATAGACTTAAAGGGACAGTCAAGTATAAATTAAACTTTCATTATTCAGATAGGACTTTTAATTTTAATTGACTTTCCAATTTACTTTTATCATCAAATTTGCTTTTTTCTCTTGGTATTCTTAGTTTAAACTAAACCTAGGTAGGCTCATATGCTAATTTCTAAGCCTTTGAGGGCTGCCTCTTATCACAGGCTTTTTAAATCTCTTTTCAACACAAAGAGACAGAAAGTACACGTGGGCTATATAGATAACACTGTGTTCAGGCACAGGGGGTTATTTAAGATCTAGCACAACACAAAGAGACAGAAAGTACACGTGGGCTATATAGATAACACTGTGTTCAGGCACAGGGGGTTATTTAAGATCTAGCACAAAACAAACAGACATAAAGTACACGTGGGCCATATAGATAATACTGTGTTCAGGTACAAGGGGTTATTTAAGATCTAGTACAACACAAAGAGACAGAAAGTACACGTGGGCCATATAGATAACACTGTGTTTAGGTACAGGGGGTTATTTAAGATCTAGTGCAACACAAAGAGACAGACAGTACACGTGGGCCATATAGATAACACTGTGTTCAGGCACAGGGGGTTATTTAAGATCTAGCACAACACAAAGAGACAGAAAGTACACGTGGGCTATATAGATAACACTGTGTTCAGGCACAGGGGTTATTTAAGATCTAGCACAACACAAAGAGACAGAAAGTACATGTGGGCCATATAGATAACACTGTGTTCAGACACAGGGGGTTATGTAAGATCTAGCACAACACAAAGAGACAGAAAGTGCACGTGGGCCATATAGATAACACTGTGTTCAGGCACAGGGGGTTATGTAAGAACTAGCACAACACAAAGAGACAGAAAGTACACGTGGGCTATATAGATAACACTGTGTTCAGGCACAGGGGGTTATTTAAGATCTAGCACAACACAAAGAGGCAGAAAGTACACGTGGGCCATATAGATAACACTGTGTTCAGGCACAGGGGGTTATTTAAGATCTAGCACAACACAAAGAGACAAAGTACACGTGGGCTATATAGATAACACTGTGTTCTTGCACAGGGGTTATTTTAGATCTAGCACAACACAAAGAGATAGTAAGTACACGTGGGCCATATAGATAACACTGTGTTCAGACACAGGGGGTTATTTAAGATCTAGCACAACACAAAGAGACAGAAAGTACACATGGGCCATATAGATAACACTGTTCAGGCACAGGGGGTTATTTAAGATCTAGCACAACACAAAGAGACAAAGTACACGTGGGCTATATAGATAACACTGTGTTCTTGCACAGGGGTTATTTTAGATCTAGCACAACACAAAGAGATAGTAAGTACACGTGGGCCATATAGATAACACTGTGTTCAGGCACAGGGGGGTATTTAAGATCTAGCACAACACAAAGAGACAAAGTACACGTGGGCTATATAGATAACACTGTGCTCAGGCACAGGGGGTTATTTAAGATCTAGCACAACACAAAGAGACAGAAAGTACACGTGGGCCATATAAATAACACTGTGTTCAGGCACAGGGGGTTATTTAAGATCTAGTACAACACAAACAGACAGAAAGTACACGTGGGCCATATAGATAACACTGTGTTCTTGCACAGGGGTTATTTAAGATCTAGCACAACACAAAGAGACAGAAAGTACACGTGGGCCATATAGATAACACTGGGTTCAGGCACAGGGGGTTATTTAAGATCTAGCAAAACACAAAGAGACAGAAAGTACACGTGGGTATATAGATAACACTGTGTTCAGACACAGGGGGTTATTTAAGATCTAGCACAACGCAAAGAGACAGAAAGTACACGTGGGCCATATAGATAACACTGTGTTCAGGCACAGGGGGTTATTTAAGATCTAGCACAACACAAAGAGACAAAGTACACGTGGGCTATATAGATAACACTGTGTTCTTGCACAGGGGTTATTTTAGATCTAGCACAACACAAAGAGATAGTAAGTACACGTGGGCCATATAGATAACACTGTGTTCAGACACAGGGGGTTATTTAAGATCTAGCACAACACAAAGAGACAGAAAGTACACATGGGCCATATAGATAACACTGTGTTCAGGCACAGGGGGTTATTTAAGATCTAGTACAACACAAACAGACAGAAAGTACACGTGGGCCATATAGATAACACTGTGTTCAGGCACAGGGGGTTATTTAAGATCTAGCACAACACAAAGAGACAGAAAGTACACGTGGGCCATATAGATAACACTGTGTTCAGACACAGGGGTTTATTTAAGATCTAGCACAACACAAAGAGACAGAAAGTACACGTGGGCCATATAGATAACACTGTGTTCAGGCACAGGGGGGTATTTAAGATCTAGCACAACACAAAGAGACAAAGTACACGTGGGCTATATAGATAACACTGTGCTCAGGCACAGGGGGTTATTTAAGATCTAGCACAACACAAAGAGACAGAAAGTACACGTGGGCCATATAGATAACACTGTGTTCAGGCACAGGGGGTTATTTAAGATCTAGTACAACACAAACAGACAGAAAGTACACGTGGGCCATATAGATAACACTGTACACGTGGGCCATATAGATAACACTGTGTTCAGGCACAGGGGGTTATTTAAGATCTAGCACAACACAAAGAGACAGAAAGTACATGTGGGCCATATAGATAACACTGTGTTCAGACACAGGGGGTTATTTAAGATCTAGCACAACACAAAGAGACAGAAAGTACATGTGGGCTATATAGATAACACTGTGCTCAGGCACAGGGGGTTATTTAAGATCTAGCACAACACAAAGAGACAGAAAGTACATGTGGGCCATATAGATAACACTGTGTTCAGGCACAGGGGGTTATTTAAGATCTAGCACAACACAAAGAGACAGAAAGTACACGTGGGCCATATAGATAACACTGTGTTCTTGCACAGAGGGTTATTTAAGATCTAGCACAACACATAGAGACAGAAAGTACACGTGGGCCATATAGATAACACTGTGTTCAGGCACAGGGGGTTATTTAAGATCTAGCACAACACAGAGAGACAGAAAGTACACGTGGGCCATATAGATAACACTGTGTTCAGGCACAGGGGGTTATTTAAGATCTAGCACAACACAAAGAGACAGAAAGTACACGTGGGCCATATAGATAACACTGTGTTCAGACACAGGGGTTTATTTAAGATCTAGCACAACACAAAGAGACAGAAAGTACACGTGGGCCATATAGATAACACTGTGTTCAGGCACAGGGGGGTATTTAAGATCTAGCACAACACAAAGAGACAAAGTACACGTGGGCTATATAGATAACACTGTGCTCAGGCACAGGGGGTTATTTAAGATCTAGCACAACACAAAGAGACAGAAAGTACACGTGGGCCATATAGATAACACTGTGTTCAGGCACAGGGGGTTATTTAAGATCTAGTACAACACAAACAGACAGAAAGTACACGTGGGCCATATAGATAACACTGTGTTCTTGCACAGGGGTTATTTAAGATCTAGCACAACACAAAGAGACAGAAAGTACACGTGGGCCATATAGATAACACTGGGTTCAGGCACAGGGGGTTATTTAAGATCTAGCAAAACACAAAGAGACAGAAAGTACACGTGGGTATATAGATAACACTGTGTTCAGACACAGGGGGTTATTTAAGATCTAGCACAACACAAAGAGACAGAAAGTACACGTGGGCCATATAGATAACACTGTGTTCTTGCACAGGGGTTATTTAAGATCTAGCACAACACAAAGAGACAGAAAGTACACGTGGGCCATATAGATAACACTGTGTTCAGGCACAGGGGGTTATTTAAGATCTAGCACAACACAAAGAGACAGAAAGTACACGTGGGTATATAGATAACACTGTGTTCAGACACAGGGGGTTATTTAAGATCTAGCACAACACAAAGAGACAGAAAGTACACGTGGGCCATATAGATAACACTGTGTTCAGGCACAGGGGGTTATTTAAGATCTAGCACAACACAAAGAGACAGAAAGTACACGTGGGCTATATAGATAACACTGTGTTC
This sequence comes from Bombina bombina, assembly GCF_027579735.1. Lineage (NCBI taxonomy): Eukaryota > Metazoa > Chordata > Amphibia > Anura > Bombinatoridae > Bombina > Bombina bombina. Next base: position 1,593,363,410 of record NC_069499.1, read on the forward strand.
AGGCACAGGGGGTTATTTAAGATCTAGCACAACACAAAGAGACAAAGTACACGTGGGCTATATAGATAACACTGTGTTCAGGTACAGGGGGTTATTTAAGATCTAGCACAACACAAAGAGACAGAAAGGACACGTGGGCCATATAGATAACACTGTGTTCAGGCACAGGGGGTTATGTAAGATTTAGCACAACACATAGAGACAGAAAGTACACGTGGGCCATATAGATAACACTGTGTTCAGGCACAGGGGGTTATTTAAGATCTAGCACAACACAAAGAGACAGAAAGTACACGTGGGCTATATAGATAACACTGTGTTCAGGTACAGGGGGTTATTTAAGATCTAGCACAACACAAAGAGACAGAAAGTACACGTGGCTATATAGATAACACTGTGTTCAGACACAGGGGGTTATTTAAGATCTAGCACAACACAAAGAGACAGAAAGTACATGTGGGCCATATAGATAACACTGTGTTCAGGCACAGGGGGTTATTTAAGATCTAGCACAACACAAAGAGACAGAAAGTAAACGTGGGCTATATAGATAACACTGTGTTCAGGCACAGGGGGTTATTTAAGATCTAGCACAACACAAAGAGACAGAAAGTACACGTGGGCCATATAGATAACACTGTGTTCTTGCACAGAGGGTTATTTAAGATCTAGCACAACACATAGAGACAGAAAGTACACGTGGGCCATATAGATAACACTGTGTTGAGGCACAGGGGGTTATTTAAGATCTAGCACAACACAGAGAGACAGAAAGTACACGTGGGCCATATAGATAACACTGTGTTCAGACACAGGGGGTTATTTAAGATCTAGCACAACACAAAGAGACAGAAAGTACACGTGGGCCATATAGATAACACTGTGTTCAGGCACAGGGGGTTATTTAAGATCTAGCACAACACAAAGAGACAGAAAGTACATGTGGGCCATATAGATAACACTGTGTTCAGACACAGGGGGTTATTTAAGATCTAGCACAACACAAAGAGACAGAAAGTACATGTGGGCTATATAGATAACACTGTGCTCAGGCACAGGGGGTTATTTAAGATCTAGCACAACACAAAGAGACAGAAAGTACATGTGGGCCATATAGATAACACTGTGTTCAGGCACAGGGGGTTATTTAAGATCTAGCACAACACAAAGAGACAGAAAGTAAACGTGGGCTATATAGATAACACTGTGTTCAGGCACAGGGGGTTATTTAAGATCTAGCACAACACAAAGAGACAGAAAGTACACGTGGGCCATATAGATAACACTGTGTTCTTGCACAGAGGGTTATTTAAGATCTAGCACAACACATAGAGACAGAAAGTACACGTGGGCCATATAGATAACACTGTGTTCAGGCACAGGGGGTTATTTAAGATCTAGCACAACACAGAGAGACAGAAAGTACACGTGGGCCATATAGATAACACTGTGTTCAGACACAGGGGGTTATTTAAGATTTAGCACAACACAAAGAGACAGAAAGTGCACGTGGGCTATATAGATAACACTGTGTTCAGACACAGGGGGTTATTTAAGATCTAGCACAACACAAAGAGACAGAAAGTACACGTGGGCTATATAGATAACACTGTGTTCAGACACAGGGGGTTATTTAAGATCTAGCACAACACAAAGAGACAGAAAGTACATGTGGGCCATATAGATAACACTGTGTTCAGACACAGGGGGTTATTTAAGATCTAGCACAACACAAAGAGACAGAATGTAGATGTGGGCCATATAGATAACACTGTGTTCAGGCACAGGGGGTTATTTAAGATCTAGCACAACACAAAGAGACAGAAAGTACACGTGGGCTATATAGATAACACTGTGTTCAGACACATGGAGTTATTTAAGATCTAGCACAACACAAAGAGACAGAAAGTACACGTGGGCCATATAGATAACACTGTGTTCAAGCACAGGGGGTTATTTAAGATCTAGCACAACACAAAGAGACAGAAAGTACACATGGGCCATATAGATAACACTGTGTTCAGGTACAGGGGGTTATTTAAAATCTAGCACAACACAAAGAGACAGAAAGTACACGTGGGCCATATAGATAACACTGTGTTCAGGCACAGGGGGTTATTTAAGATCTAGCACAACACAAAGAGACAGAAAGTACACGCGGGCCATATAGATAACACTGTGTTCAGGCACAGGCGGTTATTTAAGATCTAGCACAACACAAAGAGACAGAAAGTACACGTGGGCTATATAGATAACACTGTGTTCAGGCACAGGGGGGTATTTAAGATCTAGCACAACACAAAGAGACAGAAAGTACACATGGGCCATATAGATAACACTGTGTTCAGGCACAGGGGTTATTTAAGATCTAGCACAACACAAAGAGACAGAAAGTACACGTGGGCTATATAGATAACACTGTGTTCAGGCACAGGGGGTTATTTAAGATCTAGCACAACACAAACAGACAGAAAGTACACGTGGGCTATATAGATAACACTGTGTTCAGACACAGGGGGTTATGTAAGATCTAGCACAACACAAAGAGACAAAGTACACGTGGGCTATATAGATAACACTGTGTTCAGGTACAGGGGGTTATTTAAGATCTAGCACAACACAAAGAGACAGAAAGGACACGTGGGCCATATAGATAACTTACACTCTGATACATTAATAGTCACAGTCGCTTTCTATTGACAATATCCTACTAGTAGCTTCATATCTCACACAACTGTGACCCCTCTGTTGACCCAATGGGGACACTGCATATGGTTAGAGTACCTTATTTTTATACTCCATTGGTATCTAGTGAGGGTTGACAGCCCTGTGAAATACGGGGAGTTAATGCAGGGGACAGCTCATAAACATAAAACTTAAGTAGGGTACTTGTGTATTCATGTCTATTTCATAATTTGTACAGGGCATGCATATTTAGGTTATGTATATTATCTCACCTATTTATTGATTTTGATTTTGCTTACACTGTTGAAACATACTTCGTCATAGCATGTTTTATTTATTTTGTTTTATTATCATGTTATGTTTCAGAATGTATGGATGCAGGGGCCCCATTTTTGAGCTGCAGGGAATCGATGATCTGAGCAATTTTCAAGCAACTTTTCAAGAGATTCAAGCAATAGCATGACTGTTATAAATTGTAATGTGTAATAGTGAAATTATCAATACTAATTATAGTTCTAGCAACTAGTCGATATCTTTATTTTTGATGTTTAAGTTTAGTTATCATCTGTGCATTGGGAGTCAATATCCATACCTTGAGTTTAGTAGGAATTACTGTGCATTATTTTCGATATTTGTTCCTATTGGTGCCTATAGTAAAAGGGTGGGTCCCTTCTAGCCAATGGGAGCGGACTGCTTTTCTTTTTAAGGAGCACACACTATTGTTTTAATCAGGTAATGAGTAAGGCAATATGCTGAAACGCGTATACCTGTTCACTTGCAGTCTGTAAATATAGCAGTTTTTTTTTTTCTGTTCAGTCTTAACCCCGGGGTGGTTTTATTTTCCCCCCCTCACACTGTTTGTTTGCTTTTTGTTCAATATTGATGAACCGCTTTGTGTGTGTTTATTCACTCATTAGCGCATGTTTAATAAAACATTTTTTCAACACACTTATACCTGTGCTCCTCGCATTCTCTTTTTTACACGCTATGTATGGCCATTTTTGAGTGAGCACAGGTGTGGGGTGAGCGCAATATCCTGACCGCAAAGCTAGCTTGTTGCCAGAGACACCTGGAGAGGAGGAGCTATACACCTCACCGACTACGGAGGTTGCTTGGGAGCTGCACAATACCCAGCCACGGATGGAGAAACTAGCCATAAGGCAGTAACCGGTACACACAGGACGAGTCCTGGCGAGGGTCATATGGATCGGAGGTACGTGCTTGCTCAGCCTTGAACATTGTACAGTTTTTCTGTCATATACCTCTTGGGACTTACCTAGATATAGCGGTGGGCCTATAGTAATTGGAACCTGTTTGGGAAGGAAACCGGATGGGACCTGACTCCTCAGAAACCAGTGCTCCAGATTTGTTATGTGAGCACTGTGCATATGCGAACTGCAGGTTGTAATTTCTACTGCGAAGCACGCCGCACCAAAGGTCACTCTCCTTTGAATTATTTTCCTTATTTTTTCTTACCATATAGATAACACTGTGTTCAGGCACAGGGGGTTATGTAAGATTTAGCACAACACATAGAGACAGAAAGTACACGTGGGCCATATAGATAACACTGTGTTCAGGCACAGGGGTTATTTAAGATCTAGCACAACACAAAGAGACAGAAAGTACACGTGGGCTATATAGATAACACTGTGTTCAGGTACAGGGGGTTATTTAAGATCTAGCACAACACAAAGAGACAGAAAGTACACGTGGCTATATAGATAACACTGTGTTCAGACACAGGGGGTTATTTAAGATCTAGCACAACACAAAGAGACAGAAAGTACACGTGGGCCATATAGATAACACTGTGTTCAGGCACAGGGGGTTATTTAAGATCTAGCACAACACAAAGAGACAGAAAGTACATGTGGGCCATATAGATAACACTGTGTTCAGACACAGGGGGTTATTTAAGATCTAGCACAACACAAAGAGACAGAAAGTAAACGTGGGCTATATAGATAACACTGTGTTCAGGCACAGGGGGTTATTTAAGATCTAGCACAACACAAAGAGACAGAAAGTACACGTGGGCCATATAGATAACACTGTGTTCTTGCACAGAGGGTTATTTAAGATCTAGCACAACACATAGAGACAGAAAGTACACGTGGGCCTTATAGATAACACTGTGTTCAGGCACAGGGGGTTATTTAAGATCTAGCACAACACAGAGAGACAGAAAGTACACGTGGGCCATATAGATAACACTGTGTTCAGACACAGGGGGTTATTTAAGATTTAGCACAACACAAAGAGACAGAAAGTGCACGTGGGCTATATAGATAACACTGTGTTCAGACACAGGGGGTTATTTAAGATCTAGCACAACACAAAGAGACAGAAAGTACACGTGGGCTATATAGATAACACTGTGTTCAGACACAGGGGGTTATTTAAGATCTAGCACAACACAAAGAGACAGAAAGTACATGTGGGCCATATAGATAACACTGTGTTCAGACACAGGGGGTTATTTAAGATCTAGCACAACACAAAGAGACAGAATGTAGATGTGGGCCATATAGATAACACTGTGTTCAGACACATGGAGTTATTTAAGATCTAGCACAACACAAAGAGACAGAAAGTACACGTGGGCCATATAGATAACACTGTGTTCAAGCACAGGGGGTTATTTAAGATCTAGCACAACACAAAGAGACAGAAAGTACACATGGGCCATATAGATAACACTGTGTTCAGGTACAGGGGGTTATTTAAAATCTAGCACAACACAAAGAGACAGAAAGTACACGTGGGCCATATAGATAACACTGTGTTCAGGCACAGGGGGTTATTTAAGATCTAGCACAACACAAAGAGACAGAAAGTACACGTGGGCCATATAGATAACACTGTGTTCAGGCACAGGCGGTTATTTAAGATCTAGCACAACACAAAGAGACAGAAAGTACACGTGGGCTATATAGATAACACTGTGTTCAGGCACAGGGGGGTATTTAAGATCTAGCACAACACAAAGAGACAAAGTACACGTGGGCTATATAGATAACACTGTGCTCAGGCACAGGGGGTTATTTAAGATCTAGCACAACACAAAGAGACAGAAAGTACACGTGGGCCATATAGATAACACTGTGTTCAGGCACAGGGGGTTATTTAAGATCTAGTACAACACAAACAGACAGAAAGTACACGTGGGCCATATAGATAACACTGTGTTCTTGCACAGGGGTTATTTAAGATCTAGCACAACACAAAGAGACAGAAAGTACACGTGGGCCATATAGATAACACTGGGTTCAGGCACAGGGGGTTATTTAAGATCTAGCAAAACACAAAGAGACAGAAAGTACACGTGGGTATATAGATAACACTGTGTTCAGACACAGGGGGTTATTTAAGATCTAGCACAACACAAAGAGACAGAAAGTACACGTGGGCCATATAGATAACACTGTGTTCAGGCACAGGGGTTATTTAAGATCTAGCACAACACAAAGAGACAGAAAGTACACGTGGGCTATATAGATAACACTGTGTTCAGGCACAGGGGGTTATTTAAGATCTAGCACAACACAAAGAGACAAAGTACACGTGGGCCATATAGATAACACTGTGTTCAGGTACAGGGGGTTATTTAAGATCTAGCACAACACAAAGAGACAGAAAGGACACGTTGGCCATATAGATAACACTGTGTTCAGGCACAGGGGGTTATGTAAGATTTAGCACAACACATAGAGACAGAAAGTACACGTGCGCCATATAGATAACACTGTGTTCAGGCACAGGGGGTTATTTAAGATCTAGCACAACACAAAGAGACAGAAAGTACACGTGGGCTATATAGATAACACTGTGTTCAGGTACAGGGGGTTATTTAAGATCTAGCACAACACAAAGAGACAGAAAGTACACGTGGCTATATAGATAACACTGTGTTCAGACACAGGGGGTTATTTAAGATCTAGCACAACACAAAGAGACAGAAAGTACACGTGGGCCATATAGATAACACTGTGTTCAGGCACAGGGGGTTATTTAAGATCTAGCACAACACAAAGAGACAGAAAGTACATGTGGGCCATATAGATAACACTGTGTTCAGACACAGGGGGTTATTTAAGATCTAGCACAACACAAAGAGACAGAAAGTACATGTGGGCTATATAGATAACACTGTGCTCAGGCACAGGGGGTTATTTAAGATCTAGCACAACACAAAGAGACAGAAAGTACATGTGGGCCATATAGATAACACTGTGTTCAGGCACAGGGGGTTATTTAAGATCTAGCACAACACAAAGAGACAGAAAGTACACGTGGGCTATATAGATAACACTGTGTTCAGGTACAGGGGGTTATTTAAGATCTAGCACAACACAAAGAGACAGAAAGTACACGTGGCTATATAGATAACACTGTGTTCAGACACAGGGGGTTATTTAAGATCTAGCACAACACAAAGAGACAGAAAGTACACGTGGGCCATATAGATAACACTGTGTTCAGGCACAGGGGGTTATTTAAGATCTAGCACAACACAAAGAGACAGAAAGTACATGTGGGCCATATAGATAACACTGTGTTCAGACACAGGGGGTTATTTAAGATCTAGCACAACACAAAGAGACAGAAAGTACATGTGGGCTATATAGATAACACTGTGCTCAGGCACAGGGGGTTATTTAAGATCTAGCACAACACAAAGAGACAGAAAGTACATGTGGGCCATATAGATAACACTGTGTTCAGGCACAGGGGGTTATTTAAGATCTAGCACAACACAAAGAGACAGAAAGTAAACGTGGGCTATATAGATAACACTGTGTTCAGGCACAGGGGGTTATTTAAGATCTAGCACAACACAAAGAGACAGAAAGTACACGTGGGCCATATAGATAACACTGTGTTCTTGCACAGAGGGTTATTTAAGATCTAGCACAACACATAGAGACAGAAAGTACACGTGGGCCATATAGATAACACTGTGTTCAGGCACAGGGGGTTATTTAAGATCTAGCACAACACAGAGAGACAGAAAGTACACGTGGGCCATATAGATAACACTGTGTTCAGACACAGGGGGTTATTTAAGATCTAGCACAACACAAAGAGACAGAAAGTGCACGTGGGCTATATAGATAACACTGTGTTCAGACACAGGGGGTTATTTAAGATCTAGCACAACACAAAGAGACAGAAAGTACACGTGGGCTATATAGATAACACTGTGTTCAGACACAGGGGGTTATTTAAGATCTAGCACAACACAAAGAGACAGAAAGTACATGTGGGCCATATAGATAACACTGTGTTCAGACACAGGGGGTTATTTAAGATCTAGCACAACACAAAGAGACAGAAAGTACACGTGGGCCATATAGATAACACTGTGTTCAGACACATGGAGTTATTTAAGATCTAGCACAACACAAAGAGACAGAAAGTACACGTGGGCCATATAGATAACACTGTGTTCAAGCACAGGGGGTTATTTAAGATCTAGCACAACACAAAGAGACAGAAAGTACACATGGGCCATATAGATAACACTGTGTTCAGGTACAGGGGGTTATTTAAAATCTAGCACAACACAAAGAGACAGAAAGTACACGTGGGCCATATAGATAACACTGTGTTCAGGCACAGGGGGTTATTTAAGATCTAGCACAACACAAAGAGACAGAAAGTACACGTGGGCCATATAGATAACACTGTGTTCAGGCACAGGCGGTTATTTAAGATCTAGCACAACACAAAGAGACAGAAAGTACACGTGGGCTATATAGATAACACTGTGTTCAGGCACAGGGGGGTATTTAAGATCTAGCACAACACAAAGAGACAGAAAGTACACATGGGCCATATAGATAACACTGTGTTCAGGCACAGGGGTTATTTAAGATCTAGCACAACACAAAGAGACAGAAAGTACACGTGGGCTATATAGATAACACTGTGTTCAGGCACAGGGGGTTATTTAAGATCTAGCACAACACAAAGAGACAAAGTACACGTGGGCTATATAGATAACACTGTGTTCAGGTACAGGGGGTTATTTAAGATCTAGCACAACACAAAGAGACAGAAAGGACACATGGGCCATATAGATAACACTGTGTTCAGGCACAGGGGGTTATGTAAGATTTAGCACAACACATAGAGACAGAAAGTACACGTGGGCCATATAGATAACACTGTGTTCAGGCACAGGGGGTTATTTAAGATCTAGCACAACACAAAGAGACAGAAAGTACACGTGGGCTATATAGATAACACTGTGTTCAGGTGCAGGGGGTTATTTAAGATCTAGCACAACACAAAGAGACAGAAAGTACACGTGGCTATATAGATAACACTGTGTTCAGACACAGGGGGTTATTTAAGATCTAGCACAACACAAAGAGACAGAAAGTACACGTGGGCCATATAGATAACACTGTGTTCAGGCACAGGGGGTTATTTAAGATCTAGCACAACACAAAGAGACAGAAAGTACATGTGGGCCATATAGATAACACTGTGTTCAGACACAGGGGGTTATTTAAGATCTAGCACAACACAAAGAGACAGAAAGTACATGTGGGCTATATAGATAACACTGTGCTCAGGCACAGGGGGTTATTTAAGATCTAGCACAACACAAAGAGACAGAAAGTACATGTGGGCCATATAGATAACACTGTGTTCAGGCACAGGGGGTTATTTAAGATCTAGCACAACACAAAGAGACAGAAAGTACACGTGGGCCATATAGATAACACTGTGTTCTTGCACAGAGGGTTATTTAAGATCTAGCACAACACATAGAGACAGAAAGTACACGTGGGCCATATAGATAACACTGTGTTCAGGCACAGGGGGTTATTTAAGATCTAGCACAACACAGAGAGACAGAAAGTACACGTGGGCCATATAGATAACACTGTGTTCAGACACAGGGGATTATTTAAGATTTAGCACAACACAAAGAGACAGAAAGTGCACGTGGGCTATATAGATAACACTGTGTTCGGACACAGGGGGTTATTTAAGATCTAGCACAACACAAAGAGACAGAAAGTACACGTGGGCTATATAGATAACACTGTGTTCAGACACAGGGGGTTATTTAAGATCTAGCACAACACAAAGAGACAGAAAGTACATGTGGGCCATATAGATAACACTGTGTTCAGACACAGGGGGTTATTTAAGATCTAGCACAACACAAAGAGACAGAATGTAGATGTGGGCCATATAGATAACACTGTGTTCAGACACATGGAGTTATTTAAGATCTAGCACAACACAAAGAGACAGAAAGTACACGTGGGCCATATAGATAACACTGTGTTCAAGCACAGGGGGTTATTTAAGATCTAGCACAACACAAAGAGACAGAAAGTACACATGGGCCATATAGATAACACTGTGTTCAGGTACAGGGGGTTATTTAAAATCTAGCACAACACAAAGAGACAGAAAGTACACGTGGGCCATATAGATAACACTGTGTTCAGGCACAGGGGGTTATTTAAGATCTAGCACAACACAAAGAGACAGAAAGTACACGTGGGCCATATAGATAACACTGTGTTCAGGCACAGGCGGTTATTTAAGATCTAGCACAACACAAAGAGACAGAAAGTACACGTGGGCTATATAGATAACACTGTGTTCAGGCACAGGGGGGTATTTAAGATCTAGCACAACACAAAGAGACAAAGTACACGTGGGCTATATAGATAACACTGTGCTCAGGCACAGGGGGTTATTTAAGATCTAGCACAACACAAAGAGACAGAAAGTACACGTGGGCCATATAGATAACACTGTGTTCAGGCACAGGGGGTTATTTAAGATCTAGCACAACACAAACAGACAGAAAGTACACGTGGGCCATATAGATAACACTGTGTTCTTGCACAGGGGTTATTTAAGATCTAGCACAACACAAACAGACAGAAAGTACACGTGGGCCATATAGATAACACTGGGTTCAGGCACAGGGGGTTATTTAAGATCTAGCAAAACACAAAGAGACAGAAAGTACACGTGGGTATATAGATAACACTGTGTTCAGACACAGGGGGTTATTTAAGATCTAGCACAACACAAAGAGACAGAAAGTACACGTGGGCCATATAGATAACACTGTGTTCAGGCACAGGGGTTATTTAAGATCTAGCACAACACAAAGAGACAGAAAGTACACGTGGGCTATATAGATAACACTGTGTTCAGGCACAGGGGGTTATTTAAGATCTAGCACAACACAAAGAGACAAAGTACACGTGGGCTATATAGATAACACTGTGTTCAGGTACAGGGGGTTATTTAAGATCTAGCACAACACAAAGAGACAGAAAGGACACGTGGGCCATATAGATAACACTGTGTTCAGGCACAGGGGGTTATGTAAGATTTAGCACAACACATAGAGACAGAAAGTACACGTGGGCCATATAGATAACACTGTGTTCAGGCACAGGGGGTTATTTAAGATCTAGCACAACACAAAGAGACAGAAAGTACACGTGGGCTATATAGATAACACTGTGTTCAGGTACAGGGGGTTATTTAAGATCTAGCACAACACAAAGAGACAGAAAGTACACGTGGCTATATAGATAACACTGTGTTCAGACACAGGGGGTTATTTAAGATCTAGCACAACACAAAGAGACAGAAAGTACACGTGGGCCATATAGATAACACTGTGTTCAGGCACACTGTGTTCAGGTACAGGGGGTTATTTAAGATCTAGCACAACACAAAGAGACAGAAAGTACACGTGGCTATATAGATAACACTGTGTTCAGACACAGGGGGTTATTTAAGATCTAGCACAACACAAAGAGACAGAAAGTACACGTGGGCCATATAGATAACACTGTGTTCAGGCACAGGGGGTTATTTAAGATCTAGCACAACACAAAGAGACAGAAAGTACATGTGGGCCATATAGATAACACTGTGTTCAGACACAGGGGGTTATTTAAGATCTAGCACAACACAAAGAGACAGAAAGTACATGTGGGCTATATAGATAACACTGTGCTCAGGCACAGGGGGTTATTTAAGATCTAGCACAACACAAAGAGACAGAAAGTACATGTGGGCCATATAGATAACACTGTGTTCAGGCACAGGGGGTTATTTAAGATCTAGCACAACACAAAGAGACAGAAAGTAAACGTGGGCTATATAGATAACACTGTGTTCTTGCACAGAGGGTTATTTAAGATCTAGCACAACACATAGAGACAGAAAGTACACGTGGGCCATATAGATAACACTGTGTTCAGGCACAGGGGGTTATTTAAGATCTAGCACAACACAGAGAGACAGAAAGTACACGTGGGCCATATAGATAACACTGTGTTCAGACACAGGGGGTTATTTAAGATTTAGCACAACACAAAGAGACAGAAAGTGCACGTGGGCTATATAGATAACACTGTGTTCAGACACAGGGGGTTATTTAAGATCTAGCACAACACAAAGAGACAGAAAGTACACGTGGGCTATATAGATAACACTGTGTTCAGACACAGGGGGTTATTTAAGATCTAGCACAACACAAAGAGACAGAAAGTACATGTGGGCCATATAGATAACACTGTGTTCAGACACAGGGGGTTATTTAAGATCTAGCACAACACAAAGAGACAGAATGTAGATGTGGGCCATATAGATAACACTGTGTTCAGACACATGGAGTTATTTAAGATCTAGCACAACACAAAGAGACAGAAAGTACACGTGGGCCATATAGATAACACTGTGTTCAAGCACAGGGGGTTATTTAAGATCTAGCACAACACAAAGAGACAGAAAGTACACATGGGCCATATAGATAACACTGTGTTCAGGCACAGGGGGTTATTTAAGATCTAGCACAACACAAAGAGACAGAAAGTACACGTGGGCCATATAGATAACACTGTGTTCAGGTACAGGGGGTTATTTAAAATCTAGCACAACACAAAGAGACATAAAGTACACGTGGGCTATATAGATAACACTGTGTTCAGGCACAGGGGTTATTTAAGATCTAGCACAACACAAAGAGACAGAAAGTACACGTGGGCTATATAGATAACACTGTGTTCAGGCACAGGGGGTTATTTAAGATCTAGCACAACACAAAGAGACAAAGTACACGTGGGCTATATAGATAACACTGTGTTCAGGTACAGGGGGTTATTTAAGATCTAGCACAACACAAAGAGACAGAAAGGACACGTGGGCCATATAGATAACACTGTGTTCAGGCACAGGGGGTTATGTAAGATTTAGCACAACACATAGAGACAGAAAGTACACGTGGGCCATATAGATAACACTGTGTTCAGGCACAGGGGGTTATTTAAGATCTAGCACAACACAAAGAGACAGAAAGTACACGTGGGCTATATAGATAACACTGTGTTCAGGTACAGGGGGTTATTTAAGATCTAGCACAACACAAAGAGACAGAAAGTACACGTGGCTATATAGATAACACTGTGTTCAGACACAGGGGGTTATTTAAGATCTAGCACAACACAAAGAGACAGAAAGTACACGTGGGCCATATAGATAACACTGTGTTCAGGCACAGGGGGTTATTTAAGATCTAGCACAACACAAAGAGACAGAAAGTACATGTGGGCCATATAGATAACACTGTGTTCAGACACAGGGGGTTATTTAAGATCTAGCACAACACAAAGAGACAGAAAATACATGTGGGCTATATAGATAACACTGTGCTCAGGCACAGGGGGTTATTTAAGATCTAGCACAACACAAAGAGACAGAAAGTACATGTGGGCCATATAGATAACACTGTGTTCAGGCACAGGGGGTTATTTAAGATCTAGCACAACACAAAGAGACAGAAAGTAAACGTGGGCTATATAGATAACACTGTGTTCAGGCACAGGGGGTTATTTAAGATCTAGCACAACACAAAGAGACAGAAAGTACACGTGGGCCATATAGATAACACTGTGTTCTTGCACAGAGGGTTATTTAAGATCTAGCACAACACATAGAGACAGAAAGTACACGTGGGCCATATAGATAACACTGTGTTCAGGCACAGGGGGTTATTTAAGATCTAGCACAACACAGAGAGACAGAAAGTACACATGGGCCATATAGATAACACTGTGTTCAGACACAGGGGGTTATTTAAGATTTAGCACAACACAAAGAGACAGAAAGTGCACGTGGGCTATATAGATAACACTGTGTTCAGACACAGGGGGTTATTTAAGATCTAGCACAACACAAAGAGACAGAAAGTACACGTGGGCTATATAGATAACACTGTGTTCAGGCACAGGGGGTTATTTAAGATCTAGCACAACACAAAGAGACAGAAAGTACATGTGGGCCATATAGATAACACTGTGTTCAGACACAGGGGGTTATTTAAGATCTAGCACAACACAAAGAGACAGAATGTAGATGTGGGCCATATAGATAACACTGTGTTCAGGCACAGGGAGTTATTTAAGATCTAGCACAACACAAAGAGACAGAAAGTACATGTGGGCCATATAGATAACACTGTGTTCAGGCACAGGGAGTTATTTAAGATCTAGCACAACACAAAGAGACAGAAAGTACACGTGGGCCATATAGATAACACTGTGTTCAAGCACAGGGGGTTATTTAAGATCTAGCACAACACAAAGAGACAGAAAGTACACATGGGCCATATAGATAACACTGTGTTCAGGTACAGGGGGTTATTTAAAATCTAGCACAACACAAAGAGACAGAAAGTACACGTGGGCCATATAGATAACACTGTGTTCAGGCACAGGTGGTTATTTAAGATCTAGCACAACACAAAGAGACAGAAAGTACACGTGGGCCATATAGATAACACTGTGTTCAGGCACAGGCGGTTATTTAAGATCTAGCACAACACAAAGAGACAGAAAGTACACGTGGGCTATATAGATAACACTGTGTTCAGGCACAGGGGGGTATTTAAGATCTAGCACAACACAAAGAGACAGAAAGTACACATGGGCCATATAGATAACACTGTGTTCAGGTACAGGGGGTTATTTAAGATCTAGCACAACACAAAGAGACAGAAAGTACACGTGGGCCATATAGATAACACTGTGTTCATGCACAGGGGTTATTTAAGATCTAGCACAACACAAAGACAGAAAGTACACGTGGGCCATATAGATAACACTGTGTTCAGGCACAGGAGGTTATTTAAGATCTAGCACAACACAAAGAGACAGAAAGTACACGTGGGCCATATAGATAACACTGTGTTCAGGCACAGGGGGTTATTTAAGATCTAGCACAACACAAAGAGACAAAGTACATGTGGGCCATATAGATAACACTGTGCTCAGGTACAGGGGGTTATTTAAGATCTAGCACAACACAAAGAGACAGAAAGTACACGTGGGCCATATAGATAACACTGTGTTCAGGCACAGGGGGTTATTTAAGATCTAGCACAACACAAAGAGACAGAAAGTACACGTGGGCCATATAGATAACACTGTGTTTAGGCACAGGGGGTTATTTAAGATCTAGCACAACACAAAGAGACAGAAAGTACACGTGGGCCATATAGATAACACTGTGTTCAGACACAGGGGGTTATTTAAGATCTAGCACAACACAAAGAGACAGAAAGTACACGTGGGCCATATAGATAACACTGTGTTCAGGCACAGGGGGTTATTTAAGATTTAGCACAAAACAATGCTAAATGTAAGACAATAGATAATAAACAGTCACAGTCATGTGATCAGGGGGCTGGAAGAAGGTTCCTAGATACAAGGTAATCACAGAGGTATAAAGTATATTAATATAACTGTGTTGGTTATGCAAAACTGGGGAATGAGTAATAAAGGGATTATCTATCTAGACTGTCCCTTTAACCTCAATTGTGAAAATATCAAAAAAATGACGACACAAATGAAATTATTATCATGTTGTATCAACTTAACAATGCTAAACAAATCATATTCCGATACTTCTTGCACTAAAGTATCCAACGAGAAAGTTGAAGCAGTTGCAACATCAGCCAAATAAATTGCAGGCCTAAGAAAAGGACCTGAAAATAAAATAATTTTCCTTAGATAAGATACAAGTTTCCCATCTGAAAGAACTTAAAACATAAATACTATTTTCTTTAGTGTTTAGCAAGAGTAGAGATAGCCCCATTAACTTTGGGGATCTTTCCCCAAAACTCTAAACTAACTGCTGGCAAAGGATACAATTTAAAAACCTTAAAGAAGGAATAAAAGAAGTCCCAGGCCTATTCTATTCCCTAGTATCAGGAACTGGAAAAAAACCTCTGAAGAAACCACAGGAGGTTAATAAGCAGAATTTAAATGTTAGCTAGTCTTAAAATCAAGAGAACTAGTCCCCTCAATATCTAATATAATCAACAGCTTTTCAACAAAGAACGAATGTACTCTATTTAAAAGTAAAAAAGTAGATTTGTTAGTGTCAATATCTGATGAAGTATATTCTGAATGAGATAAATCATCATCAGAGAAGGATAATTCAGTATGTTGTTGGTCATTTGAAACTTCATCAACTAAATGAGAACTCTGAAAACCAGAAGCAGAATGAAATAAAGACTTAAATAATGTCAGAAATCTGGCGCCAAGTATGACGCCCACAACTGACAAAATATTTTTTGCCGCCAAGAACATCTGTAACAGACATGAGCGTCATAGATGACGCAACTATGTGAAAATTCTCAGCGCCAACTAAGACGCCGGAAATGACGAAAATACGTCAACAAACATAATTCTTGCGCCAAAAAAGTCTCGCGCCAAAAATGACGCAATAAATTATAGCATTTTGCGAAACCCACGAGCCTAACAGCCCGCAATTTAGAAAGAAAATCAATTGAAAAATTTCAGGTAAGAAACATTCTTTTTTTTTTTTTTTTTAAATGCATTTCCCAAAAATGAAACTGACAGTCTGTAAGAAGGAAATATACTGATTAACCTGAATCATGGAAAATAAGTATAAAACATATATTTAGAACTTTACATAAAAAGTGCCAAACCATAGCTGAGAGTTTCATAAATAAAAGGAAATATACTTAACCTAAGACACTCATCTACATATAGTAGACAGCCAAACCAGTACTGAAACGAGAATCAGCAGAGGTAATGGTATATAAGAGTATATCGTCGATCTGAAAAGGGAGGTAGGAGATGAATCTCTACGACCGATAACAGAGAACCTATGAAATAGATCCCCTAGAGCAGAGCTTTCCAAACTTTTCATGTTGGTGACACACTTTTTAGACCTACATAATTTCACGACACAGTAATTCAGTTATACTAGCAAACAGGAGGTTAAACTAATTTGTTTTAAGAGATACAGACACATACATAAATTATATAATAACTAAATGTATTTACAAGTAACAGTATGTAAGTATGTGCAAGAATTAAAAAAAATTCTACTTACTTTTTTAATGGGATGTATGAGGTTAATGGGATGTATGAGGTTGATGGCATGAACACAATTTCTGAATATTTGGTGGAATATTAGATAAAGACACTCACATTTCATCATCAAGTACTTTTATGCTTCCCCTTCCTATCCATATATCAAGAGCAAAAGCAGCAATGCACTACTGGGAGCTAGTTGCAAAAAACCCCCCCACTGACTTCTGACTTCAGCTCAGCATTTAAGTTGCCTCCCTCAGAGCTCGGTGAGTCCGATTGACTACTGCCCACGCTGCAAACACACTGCTGTCCCACTCACTGACTACACATGCAGTCACGAGCCAATTAAGGAGACTACACGTGTAGTCAGGAGCCAATGTGCCGCCAAAGCCGCCAATGGGAATAGTTTCAGTTCCCACTAAGCTGCGCCAATAGGTTAAGATGATCTGTGACCTCCTAGGTATCAATCACTTGTCAACCATGTGATATGCGTAGCAGGCAGGCGGAAAGTCAGAAACCCCAAAAAAAAAAAATTTAAATAAAATTTAAAAAAAATTGTGCTGAAGCAGGGACACACCTACACACTGCTGCCGACACACTAGTGTGTCCCGACACACAGTTTGGAAAGCACTGCCCTAGAGGAAGACCATTGTATTCAATAGGTAATACTCCCTTCACATCCCTCTGACATTCACTGCACTCTGAGAGGAACTGGGCTTCAGCCTGCTGAGAAGCGCATATCAACGTAGAATCTAGCACAAACTTACTTCACCACCTCCATGGGAGGCAAAGTTTGTAAAACTGAATTGTGGGTGTGGTGAGGGGTGTATTTATAGGCATTTTGAGGTTTGGGAAACTTTGCCCCTCCTGGTAGGAATGTATATCCCATACGTCACTAGCTCATGGACTCTTGCCAATTACATGAAAGAAAGACCCTTTTAAGGGCCATTGGTAGTTTATTGTAGGCTAGGGTTTTTTTTATTTTGGGGGGGCTTTTTTATTTTGATAGGGCTATTAGTTGTTATTTTTTTGTAACAGTAATTTTTAATTGTAGATTTAAATAATTTGAGTAGGGTTAGGTTTTTAAATATGTAATATTGTTAATTTAATTTGTAGTTTAATGTAATTTTAGTATAATAGGGTAGGTTAATTAATAGTTTAATATAGTTTAATGTAATTTTAGTATAATAGGGTAGGTTAATTAATAGTTTAATATAGTTTAATGTAATTTTAGTATAATAGGGTAGGTTAATTAATAGTAAAATATAGTTTATTTTAATTCTAAAGGTAAGTTTTAATTTATTATAAGATAGGGATGAGGTAATTATAATGTAAAGTTAGCGGGTTGTTAGGTTTAGGGGTTAATAGCTTAATTTAGTTTATGGCGATGTGGGGGGCTGTTGGTTTAGGGGTTAATCGGTTTAGTTAGTGGTAGTGATGTGGGAGGCCAGGGGTTTAGGAGTTAATAATTTTATTACAGTTGCAGCGGGGTCCGGGAGCAGCAGCATAGGGGTTAATACTTTTAGTTAGTTGCTGTGGGCTCCGGGAGCGGCGGGATAGGAGTTAATACTTTTAGTTGCGGTGGGCTCTGGGAGCAGGGGGATAGGGGTTAATAGCATTATGTAGGTGGCGGCGATGTCGGGGCGGCAGATTAGGGGTGTTTAGACTCAGGGTTTATGTTAGGGTGTTAGGTGTAAACGCTACTGGTTTTCTACCATTGAAATCAATGCGATATCTGGCAGCATCGAACATAAGCTTTCACTGCTTTCAGACTCCCATTGATTCCTATAGCATCCGCGGCCTCCAGGGTGGCGGATTGAAAACCAGGTACGCTGGGACGGAATAGTGGCGAGCGTACCTGTTAGAAGTTTGATAAATGGCAAACGGTGTCAGATAGAGCTGAGTGTGTATTCGGAATATCTGAAATGACGTAACCATCGATCTGTGTCAGATTGAGACCGGTGGATCGTATGTTACGTCACAGATTTCAACTTTTGCCGGTCTGTAGGCTTTGATAAATGGGTCGAATCAATTTCGCCACAATTACACTGCGGAATTCCAGCGTATTTTCATTTGACAGCTTGATAAATATCCCTCTATAGCTCTATATAGCCTAATCCATATCATATCGAATCAAGCAATAGCAATGTTTATATAATACACTTAATAGTGTTAAAATACATATAATACAGATGATATAAATTACAATCTACAGAGATAAAATTCAAAAGATGATATTTTTTAGAGAACGTAATAAATGCAGTAGGTTCAATGTGTTGAATAAACTTGATGCACAAAAAAATAAAACCATATATATGGTATATGTAAAAGCACACAAAACAATCCACAGGGCCAGGAAAAGAGTAACCCGTAGGGTATCTACTTACACTTCTTACCCCCAATCAGTATGAGGTAAGTGTCACAGTGTAGGGAGAGTCTTTCCCAAGCATCCAAGGATGTAGATGTAGAAACCAGCTGTAGTCTCCGTTCATGTGGCAATTTACCTGTAAAACAGAAGAGTAATAATAGTGCAACCCTGTTTGTGAGTGTCAAACAAACACATTTAATACAAATTCAGGTGCTCACATTAAAAAACCTCAATGCCATATGAGGTAATCATAAAGCATATACATGTAGGCTCAATCAATCAGCAAACCAACATCCACATTAGTGATTTTTCACTTGCCACAGAATCGGATATACAGTCCAGAGCAAAGTTCATTAGGTTATGGAACAGCAGGCTGGTGTATCCTGACGCGTTTCGAAGGTATAGTAGAGGTAACCTTCTTCCTCAGAGGATCTATATATATATATATGAATAATATCTATGTATATAAATACTTAGAACATATACTGTTATGCACGGAACATTGGAATGGGAAATCATTACAGTAAATACACAGTATAACATAAAAACGAATATTGCACCAATATGTTTTTACATGCTTTTATCTACTTAAATGCAAAGGGTTCCAAAGTACATATGTACTTATGTAATTATATGTGTGTATATGTCTGTAAATACATATATACACATGTAAATACATATGTACACACACACAGATATATATAAATAAAATCTGTATCTCTCTGTTAAAGCCCTTTGACTGCTTTTTTTTTCTTTGTAACACCTAAGCCCTTATAACTTTGATGTGCAATATTTGTTTTTAATAATTTTTATTAAACAATGTTATTATGAGGACTACTTATCAAGCCGTCAACTATGCTGCATTCGCCAGGACTAATACACTCGCCTAACATCACGGCCGCGGACCTGAATACGCTCTCCATATATATCAAAAAAGCTGTCAAAAAGCCACGCACCAAGTATGGGGCAATGAGCAGTGGACTGTTGTTAACTAAACAGTTATTGATCTCACTGCTATTCGGCTTTTTCCCAGCTTTATTTAAACCCTGTCACTAAACACTACCACTATATTAAAATGTTTAACCACTATCCTGCCGCAACTAAAAAAAGTTATTAACCCCTATCCTGCCGCTCCCGGAGCCCACCGCAACTCTAATAAAGTTATTAACCCCTAAAGCCCTGCTGGCCTCCCACATCACTACCACTTACTAAACCTATTGACCCCTAAACCGCCAGCCCCCCACATCGGCATAAACTAAATTCAGCTATTAACCACTAAACCTAACAACCCGCTAACTTTACATTAAAATTACCTCATCCCTATCTTATAATAAATTTAAACTTACCTTTAGAATTAAATTAAACTATATTAAACTATTAATTAACCTACCCTAACTATTATACTAAAATTACATTAAACTACAAAATAAATTAACTATATTACATATTTAAAAACATAACCTTACTCAAATTATTTAAATCTACAATAAATCATTACTAAGTTACAAAAAACTAACAACTAAGTTACACAAAATAAAAAACACTAAGGGCTCGATCCGATATACGGCGCCGGTTTTGGCGCAAGCGTGGAAACCTGCACCGCCCGTATTTTCACCTCGCACAGCGAGCTATCACATATACGGAGCCGACAGTTGATAAAGTGCCGTAAGTCGGACAAACTAGCGATGCCCAGAAATAAGCGTAAGTACAAATTTCTGGAGTCGCCAGTGACTTACGGCACTTTAGAAACTGCCGCCGCCTAAAAAAAACTAACTAAAGTATAAAATCTCCTGTAACTGTCTAACACGCCTCCCAAAAATAGCCCGACATGTATACCCCTCTATCCGCAATCCCCCCTCTCACTCCTAACAATAAATGTATTAACCCCTAAACCGCCGCTCCCGGACCCCGCCGCCACCTATATTATATGTATTACCACCTAATCTAATCCCCCTACACCGCTGCCACCTATATTAAATTTATTAACCCCTAATATGATCCCCCTACACCGCCGCCAGCTACATTAAATATATTAACCCCTAATCTAATCCCCCTACACCGCCGCCACCTATATTAACCCCTAATCTGAGCCCCCTACACTGCTGCCACCTATATTAACTATTTTAACCCCTAATCTGAGCCCCCTACACCGCCGCCACCTATATTAACTATATTAACCCCTAATCTGAGCCCCCTACACCGCCACCACCTATTTTAAATATATTAACCCCTAAACCTAAAGTCTAACCCTAACACCCCCTAACTTAATTATTATTGAAATAAATCTAAATAATATTAATATTAACTAAATTATTCCTATTTAAAACTAAATACTTACCTATAAAATAAACCCTAAGCTAGCTACAATATAATTAATAATTACATTGTAGCTATTTTAGGGTTTATATTTATTTTAAAGGTAACTTTGTATTTTTTTTAACCAGGTACAATAGCTATTAAATAGTTATTAACTATTTAATAGCTACCTAGTTAAAATAATTACAAAATTACCTGTAAAATAAATCCTAACCTAAGTTACAAATACACCTAACACTACACTATCAATAAATTAATTAAATAAACCACAATTATCTCAACTAAAATACAATTAAATACTCTAAACTATATTACAAAAAATAAAAAAGATTACAAGAATTTTAAGCTAATTACACCTAATCTAAGCCCCCTAATAAAATAAAAAAGCCCCCAAAAATAATAAAATTTCCCTACCCTAAACTAAATTAAAAACGTAATCAGCTCTATTACCAGCCCTTAAAAGGGCCTTTTGCGGGGCATTGCCCCAAAGTAATCAGCTCTTTTACCTGTAAAAAAAAGAACAACCCCCCCATTACAACCCACCACCCACACACCCCTACTCTAAAACCCACCCGATCCCCCCTTAAAAAACCTAAGTCTAACCCCCAAGTGGTCCTTACCTGTCCTGAAGACCGGCGGAGAAGGTCCTGTTCCAGGCGGTTAAGTCTTCTTCCAAGCAGCGACATCTTCTTCTTCCAGGAACCAGCCAGCGCGGTGCGGAGGAGTTCAAGACAGATGACCACAGAGCTGAAGACCGTCCATTCTGGAACTGAAGACCGGCGATGCTGGAACTGAAGATCGGCGATGCTAGAACTGAAGACTGGAGCCATGGAGCGTGGAGGATCCTCTTCATACGATCTCCGCCGTACACTGAATAGGAATTCAAGGTACGCGATTAAAAATGGCGTCCCTTGAATTCCTATTGGCTGATTTGAACCTTCAAATTCAAATCAGCCAATCGGATGAGAGCTACTGTAATTCTATTGGCTGATTTGAATACTAACACTAGTCTTCATCCAGATGGCATCTTCTATCTTCATCCATCCGGCGCAGAGCGGCTCCATCTTCAAGACATCCGGCGTGGAGCATCCTCTTCTTGCGACATCTTCTGGAACAATGAAGTTTTCCTTTAAATGACGTCATCCAAGATGGCGTCCCTTACATTCCGATTGGCTGATAGAATTATATCAGCCAATCAGAATTAAGGTGGAAAAAATTACCCAAAATAAAAAACGAAATTATAAAAAAACATAATTTATGTAAGAATTTACCTGATAAATTAATTTCTTTCATATTGGCAAGAGTTCATGAGCTATATATAAATATATATACATTCCTACCAGGAAGAAGTGGGGTGATAAGAAAGGCGTAAAAGCATCAACAAGGAATTGGAATAATTGTGCTTTATACAAAAAAATCATAACCACCATAAAAAGGGTGGGTCTCATGGACTCTTGCCAATATGAAAGAAATTAATTTATCAGGTAAATTCTTACATAAATTATCTTTTCTTTCGTGTAATTGGCAAGAGTGCATGAGCTAGTGATGTATGGGATAGCAAATACCCAAGATGTGGAACTCCACGAAAGAGTCACTAGAGAGGGAGGGATAAAAATAAAGACAGCCAATTCCGCTGAAAAATTAATCCACAACCCAAATCAAAAGTTTTAATCTTTATAATGAAAAAAACTGAAATTATAAGCAGAAGAATCAAACTGAAACAGCTGCCAGAGATACTTTTCTACCAAAAACTGCTTCTGAAGAAAAGAAAACATCAAAATGGTAGAAATTAGTAAACGTATGCAAAGAAGACCAAGTTGCTGCTTTGCAAATCTGATCAACAGAAGCTTCATTCTTAAAAGCCCAGGAAGTGGAAACTGACCTAGTAGTATGAGCCGTAATCCTCTGAGGCGGGGATTAACCCGACTCCAAATAAGCATGATGAATCAAAAGCTTTAACCAAGATGCCAAAGAAATGGCAGAAACCTTCTGACCTTTCCTAGAACCAGAAAAGATAACAAATAGACTAGAAGTCTTTCTGAAATCTTTAGTAGCTTCAACATAATATTTCAAAGCTCTTACCACATCCAAAGAATGTAAAGATCTCTCCAGAGAATTCTTAGGATTAGGACACAACAAAGGGACAACAATTTCTCTACTAATGTTGTTGGAATTCACAACTTTAGGTAAAAATTTAAATGAAGTCCGCAATACCGCCTTATCCTGAAGAAAAATCAGAAAAGGAGATTCACAAGAAAGAGCAGAGAATTCAGAAACTCTTCTAGCAGAAGAGATAGCCAAAAGGAACAATACTTTTCAAGAAAGTAATTTAATGTCCAGAGAATGCATAGGCTCAAACGGAGGAGCCTGTAAAGCCTTCAACACCAAATTAAGACTCCAAGGAGGAGAGATTGACTTAATGACAGGCTTGATACAAACCAAAGCCTGTACAAAACAATGAATATCAGGAAGATTAGCAATTTTTTTGTGGAACAGAACAGAAAGAACAGAGATTTGTCCTTTCAAGGAACTTGCAGACAAACCCTTATCTAAACCATCCTGAAGAAACTGTAAAATTCTAGGAATTCTAAAAGAATGCCAAGAGAATTTATGAGAAAAACACCATGAAATATGTCTTCCAAACTCGATAATAAATCTTTCTAGACACAGATTTACGAGCCTGCAACATAGTATTAATCACTGAGTCAGAGAAACCTCTATGACTAAGCACTAAGCGTTCAATCTCCATACCTTCAAATTTAATGATTTGAGATCCTGATGAAAAAATGGGCCTTGAGATAGAAGGTTTGGCCTTAACAGAAGTGGCCAAGGTTTCTCAACTGGACATCCGAACAAGATCCGGATACCAAAAGCTGTGTGGCCATGCTGGAGCCACCAGCAGTACAAATGAATGCTCCATTATGATTTTGGAAATCACTCTTGGAAGAAGAACTAGAGGCAGAAAGATATAAGCAGCTAGATATCTCACAGGAAGTGTCAACGCACCCACTGCTTCTGCCTGAGGATCCCTGGACCTGGACAGATACCTGGGAAGTTTCCTGTTTAGATGAGAAGCAATAAGATCTATTTCTGGAAGCCCCCACATCTGAACAATCTGAAAAAACACATCTGGGTGAAGAGACCACTCTCCCGGATGTAAAGTCTGGTGACTGAGATAATCCGCTTCCCAATTGTCTATACCTGGGATATGGACCGCAGAAATTAGACAGGAGCTGGATTCCGCCCATGTAAGTATCCGAGATACTTCTTTCAAAGCTTGGGGACTGTGAGTCCCACCTTGATGATTGACATACACCACGGTTGTGACATTGTCTGTCTGAAAACAAATAAACGGTTCTCTCTTCAAAAGAGGCCAAAACTGAAGAGCTCTGAGAATTGCACGGAGTTCCAAAATATTGATTGGTAATCTCGCCTCTTGAGATTTCCAAACCCCCTGCGCTGTCAGAGATCCCCAGACAGCTCCCCAACCTGAAAGACTCGCATCTGTTGTGATCACAGTCCAGGCTGGATGAACAAAAGAGGCCCCTTGAACTAAACAATGGTGATCTAACCACCAAGTCAGAGATAGTCGAATATTGGGATTTAAGGATATTAATTGTGATATCTTTGTATAATCCCTGCACCATTGGCTCAGCATACAAAGCTGAAGAGGTCTCATGTGAAAACGAGCAAAGGGGATCGCGTCCGATGCTGCAGTCATGAGACCTAAAACCTCCATGCACATAGCCACTGAAGGGAATGATTGAAACTGAAGGTTCCGACAAGCTGAAACCAATTCAGACTTCTTTTGTCTGTTAGAGACAAAGTCATGGATACTGAATCTATTTGGAATCCTAAAAAGGTTACCCTTGTCTGAGGAATCAAGAAACTTTTTGGTAAATTGATCCTCCAACCATGTCTTTGAAGAAACAACACTAGTTGATTTGTGTGAGATTCTGCAGAATGTAAAGACTGAGCAAGTACCAAGATATTGTCCAAATAAGGAAACACCGCAATACCCCACTCTCTGATTACAGAGAGTAGGGCACAGAGAACCTTTGAAAAGATCCTTGGAGCTGTTGCTAGGCCAAAAGGAAGAGCAACAAATTGGTAATGCTTGTCTAGAAAAACATAATTTATGTAAGAACTTACCTGATAAATTAATTTCTTTCATATTGGCAAGAGTCCATGAGCTAGTGACGTATGGGAAATACATTCCTACCAGGAGGGGCAAAGTTTCCCAAACCTCAAAATGCCTATAAATACACCCCTCACCACACCCACAATTCAGTTTAACGAATAGCCAAAAAGTGGGGTGATAAGAAAGGAGTGAAAGCATCAACAAGGAATTGGTATAATTGTGCTTTATACAAAAAAACCATAACCACCACAAAAAGGGTGGGTCTCATGGACTCTTGCCAATATGAAAGAAATGAATTTATCAGGTAAGTTCTTACATAAATTATGTTTTCTTTCATGTAATTGGCAAGAGTCCATGAGCTAGTGACGTATGGGATAGCAGATACCCAAGATGTGGAACTTCTATGCAAGAGTCACTAGAGAGGGAGGGATAAAATAAAGACAGCCAATTCTGCTGAAAAAATAGTCCACAACCCAAATCAAAAAGTTTTAATCTTATAATGAAAAAAACTGAAATTATAAGCAGAAGAATCAAACTGAAACAGCTGCCTGAAGTACTTTTCTACCAAAAACTGCTTCAGAAGAAGAAAAAACATCAAAATGGTAGAATTTAGTAAAAGTATGCAAAGAAGACCAAGTTGCTGCTTTGCAAATCTGATCAACAGAAGCTTCATTCCTAAAAGCCCAGGAAGTAGAAACTGACCAAGTAGAATGAGCCGTAATCCTTTGAGGCGGGGATTTACCCGACTCCACATAAGCGAGATGAATCAAAGACTTTAACCAAGACGCCAAAGAAATGGCAGAAGCCTTCTGACCTTTCCTAAAACCAGAAAAGATAACAAATAGACTAGAAGTCTTTCTGAAATCTTTAGTAGCTTCAACATAATATTTCAAAGCTCTTACTACATCCAAAGAATGTAAAGATCTCTACAGAATTTTTAGGATTAGGACACAATGAAGGGACAACAATTTCCCTACTAATGTTGTTAGAATTCACAACTTTAGATAAAAAATTAAATGAAGTCCGCAACACCACCTTATCCTGATGAAAAATCAGAAAAGGAGATTCACAAGATAGAGCAGATAACTCAGAAACTCTTCTAGCAGAAGAGATGGCCAAAAGGAACAAAACTTTCCAAGAAAGTAATTTAATATCCAGAGAATGCATAGGTTCAAATGGAGGAGCCTGTAAAGCCCTCAGAACCAAATTAAGACTCCAAGGAGGAGAAATTGACTTAATGACAGGCTGAATACGAACCAAAGCCTGTACAAACAATGAATATCAGGATGATTAGCAATTTTTCTGTGAAAAAGAACTGAAAGAGCAGAGATTTGTCCTTTCAAGGAACTTGCAGACAAACCTTTTTCCAAACCATCCTGAAGAAACTGTAAAATTCTAGGAATTCTAAAAGAATGCCAAGAGAATTTATGAGAAGAACACCAAGAAATGTAAGACTTCCAAACCCAGTAATAAATCTTTCTAGACACAGATTTATGAGCCTGTAACATAGTATTAATCACTGAATCAGAGAAAACTCTGTGACTAAGTACCTTCAAATTTAATGATTTGAGATCCTGATGGAAAAATGGGCCTTGAGATAGAAGGTCTGGCCTTAACGGAAGTGTCCAAGGTTGGCAACTGGCTATCTGAATGAGATCTGCATACCAAAACCTGTGTGGCCATGCTGGAGCCACCAGCAGTACAAATGAACACTCCATTAGGATTTTGGAAATCCCTTTTGGAAGAAGAACTAGAGGCAGAAAGATATAAGCAGGTTGATTATTCCAAGGAAGTGACAACGCGTCCACCACTTCCGCCTGAGGATCCCTGGATCTGGACAGATACCTGGGAAGTTTCTTGTTTAGATGAGAAGCCATCAGATCTATTTCTGGAAGTCCCCAAATTTGAACAATC
Organism: Bombina bombina; assembly: GCF_027579735.1. Lineage (NCBI taxonomy): Eukaryota > Metazoa > Chordata > Amphibia > Anura > Bombinatoridae > Bombina > Bombina bombina. Next base: position 1,593,391,242 of record NC_069499.1, read on the forward strand.
TGAAGAAATACCTCTGAGTGAAGAGACCATTCGCCCAGATGTAACGTCTGGCAACTGAGATAATCCGCTTCCCAATTGTCTATACCTGGGATGTGAACCGCAGATATTAGACAGGAGCTGGATTCCGCCCATACAAGTATCCGAGATACTTCTTTCATAGCCTGAGGACTGTGAGTCCCACCTTGATGATTGACATACGCCACGGTTGTGACATTGTCTGTCTGAAAACAAATAAACGATTCTGTCTTCAGAAGAGGCCAGAACTGAAGAGCTCTGAAAATTGCACGGAGTTCCAAAATGTTGATTGGTAATCTCGCCTCCTGAGATTCCCAAACCCCCTGCGCTGTCAGAGATCCCCATACAGCTCCCCAACCTGAAAGACTTGCATCTGTTGAGATCACAGTCCAGGTTGGACGAACAAAAGAGGCCCCTTGAATTAAACAATGGTGATCCAACCACCAAGACAGAGAAGATCAAACATTGGGATTTAAGGATATTAATTGTGATATCTTTGTATAATCCCTGCACCATTGGTTCATCATACAAAGCTGGAGAGGTCTCATGTGAAAACGAGCAAAAGGGATCGCGTCCGATGCAGCAGTCATGAGACCTAGAATTACCATGCACAAAGCTACCTGAAGGGAATGATTGAGACTGAAGGTTTCGACAAGCTGAAACCAATTTCAGACGTCTCTTTTCTGTTAGAGACAAAGTCATGGACACTGAATCTATTTGGAAACCCAAAAAGGTTACCCTTGTCTGAGGAATCAAAGAACTCTTTGGTAAATTGATCCTCCAACCATGTCTTTGAAGAAACAACACAAGTTAATTTGTATGAGATTCTGCAGAATGTAAAGATTGAGCAAGTACCAAGATATCGTCCAAATAAGGAAACACCGCAATACCCTGTTCTCTGATTACAGAGAGAAGGGCACCGAGAACCTTTGAAAAGATCCTTGGAGCTGTTGCTAGGCCAAAAGGAAGAGCAACAAACTGGAAATGCTTGTCTAGAAAAGAGAATCTCAGGAACTGATAGTGGTCTGGATGAATTGGAATATGAAGCTATGCATCCTGTAAGTCTATTGTAGACATATAATGCCCTTGCTGAACAAAAGGCAGAATAGTCCTTATAGTTACCATTTTGAATGTTGGTATCCTTACATAACGATTCAATATTTTTAGATCCAGAACTGGTCTGAAAGAATTCTTCTTCTTTGGTACAATGAACAGATTTGAGAAAAACCCCAGACCCCGTTCCAGATCTGGAACTGGCACAATTACCCCAGCCGACTCCAGGTCTGAAACACATTTCAGAAACGCCTGAGCCTTTACTGGGTTTACTGGAATGCGTGAGAGGAAAAATCTTCTCACAGGCGGTCTTACCTTGAAACCTATTCTGAACCCTTGAGAAACAATGTTCTGAATCCAAAGACTTTGAATCGAATTGATCCAAAAATCTTTGAAAAATCGTAACCTGCCCCCTACCAGCTGTGCTGGAATGAGGGCCTCACCTTCATGCAGATTTTGGAGCTGGTTTTGACTTTCTAAAAGGCTTGGATTTATTCCAGACTGGAGAAGGTTTCCAAACGGAAACTGTTCCTTTAGGGGAAGGGTCAGGCTTCTGTTCCTTATTCTGACAAAAGGAACGAAAACGATTAGCAGCCCTATATTTACCTTTAGATTTTTTGTCCTGAGGCAAAAAGGCTCCCTTCCCCCAGTAGCTGACATAAATCCTAATTATATAAAAAATGGCATCACACACAAAGTTATTAGCATGTTGAAGAAGTTTAACAATGCTATAAGCATTTTGGTCTGACACTTGTTGCGCTAAAGCCTCCAACCAGAAGGTGGAAGCTGCAGCAACATCAGCCAAAGAAATAGCAGGTCTAAGAAGATTACCTGAACATAAATAAGCCTTCTTTAGAAAGGATTCAAGCTTCCTATCTAAAGGATCTTTAAAATAAGTACTATCTGCCATGGGAATAGTAGTACGTTAGCAAGAGTAGAGATAGCCCCATCAACTTTGGGGATTTTTTCCCAAAACTCTAATCTATCAGATGGCAAAGGGTACAATTTCTTAAACCTTGGAGAAGGAGTAAATGAAGTACCCAGACTATTCCATTCCCTAGAAATTACTTCTTAAATAGCATCAGGAACTGGAAAAACTTCTGGAATAACTACATGAGGTTTAAAAACTGAATTTAAACGCTTATTAGTTTTAACATCAAGAGGACTAGACTCCTCCATATCTAATGCAATCAACACTTATTTAAGTAAAGAACAAATAAACTACATCTTAAACAAATAAGAAGATTTATCAGTGTCAATATCTGAGGCAGAATCTTCTGAACCAGAAAGATCCTCATCAGAAAAAGATAAGTCAGAATGATGGCGGTCATTTAAAAATTCATCTGAAATATGAGAAGTTTTAAAAGACCTTTTACATTTACTAGAAGGAGGAATAACAGACAGAGCCTTCCGAATAGAATTAGAAACAAATTCTCTTACATTAACAGGAACATCCTGAACATTCGATGTTGAAGGAATAACAACAGGTAAAGGATTATTACTAATGGAGACACTATCTGCGTTAGAAAGTTTATCATGACAACTAACACAAACTACAGCCGGAGGAATAGTTACCAAAAGTTTACAACAAATGCACTTAGCTTTGGTAGAACCAACATCAGGCAGCGTCTTTCCAGAAGTAGATTCTGATCCAGGGTCAGGCAGTGACATCTTGCAATATGTAATAGAAAAAACAGTTTCAGGAATGGGAAAAAATGCAAAACAAAACAAGACTCTAGCAACCAGAAGCAACTAAAAAGTGAGACTGAAAAAAATGTGAAAAAAACTGGCGCCAAGTATGACGCCCACATTTTTTGGCGCCAAGAATGACGTCCACATTTTTTGGCGCCAAGTATGATGCCCACATTTTTTGGCGCCAAGTATGACGCCCACATTTTTTACCGCCAAAAACGTCTGCAACAAACATGAGTGAAAAATGATGCAACCACGTGAAAACTTCCTGCGACAACTATGACGCCGGAAATGACAATATTTTCGCGCCAAAAATTACGCAATAAATTGTAGCATTTTCTGCACCCGCGAGCCTAACAGCCCGCAATTTAGAAGAAAAAAGTCAATTGAAAATTGAAGGTAAGAAAAATATTAATTCATATGCATTTTCCCAAAAAAATTAAACTGACAGTCTGAAAGAAGGAACACTGATTATCCTGAATCATGGCAAATATTAAGTTTAAGACATATATTTAGAACTTTACATATAAAGTGCCAAACCATAGCTGAGAGTGTCATAAGTAATATAAGACTTACTTACACTAAGACACTCATCTACATATAGTAGATAGCCAAACCAGTACTGAAACGAGAATCAGTAGAGGTAATGGTATATAAGAGTATATCGTCGATCTGAAAAGGGAGGTAGGAGAAGAAATCTCTATGACCGATAACAGAGAACCTATGAAATAGATCCCCTAGAGGAAGACCATTGTATTCAAATAGGCAATACTCTCTTCACATCCCTCTGACATTCACTGCACTCTGAGAGGAAAACCGGGCTTCAGCCTGCTGCGAAGCGCATATCAACGTAGAAATCTAGCACAAACTTACTTCACCACCTCCATGGGAGGCAAAGTTTGTAAAAACTGAATTGTGGGAGTGGTGAGGGGTGTATTTATAGGCATTTTGAGGTTTGGGAAACTTTGCCCCTCCTGGTAGAAATGTATATCCCATACGTCACTAGCTCATGGACTCTTGCCAATTACATGAAAGAAAAATAAATTTATCAGGTAAGCATAAATTTAGTTTTCTGTGTGATATTGGTCATTACCTATTGCTTTGTGATATTGGTCATTATCTATTACTGTGTGATGTTGGTCATTACCTATTCCTGTGTGATGTTGGTCATTACCTATTCCTGTGGGATGTTTGTCATTACCTATTGCTGTGTGATGTTGGTCATTACCTATTCCTGTGTGATGTTTGTCATTACCTGTTGCTGTGTGTTGTTGGTAATTTCCTATTGCTGTGTGATGTTGGTAATTTCCTATTGCTGTGTGATGTTGGTAATTTCCTATTGCTGTGTGATGTTGGTAATTTCCTATTGTTGTGGGATGTTGGTACTTTCCTATTGCTGTGGGATGTTGGTCCTTTCCTATTGCTGTGTGATGTTGGTCATTACCTATTTCTGTGTGATGTTGGTCATTACCTTTTTCCTGTGTGACGTTGGTCATTACCTCTTCCTGTGTGATGTTGGTCATTACCTATTGCTGTGTGATCTTGGTCATTACCTGTTTATGTGTGATGTTGGTCATAACCTAGTTCCGTGTGATGTTGGTTGTTACCTATTCCTGTGTGAAATTGGTCAATACCTATTTCTGTGTCAGGTTGGTTATTTCCTATTCCTGTGTGATGTTGGTCATTACCTATTGCTGTGTGATGTTGATCATTAACTATTGCTGTGTGATGTTTGTCATTACCTATTCCTGTGTAATATTGGTCCTTTACTATTGCTGTGTGATGTTGGTCATTATCTATTTCTGTGTAATGTTGGTAATTTCCTATTGCTGTGTGATGTTGGTCATTTCCTATTGCTGTGTGATGTTGGTCATTTCCTATTACTGTGTGATGTTGGTCATTTCCTATTGCTGTGTGATGTTGGTCATTTCCTATTGCTGTGTGATGTTGGTCATTTCCTATTACTGTGTGATGTTGGTCATTTCCTATTGCTGTGTGATGTTGGTCATTTCCTATTGCTGTGGGATGTTGGTCCTTTCCTATTGCTGTGTGATGTTGGTCATTACCTATTTCTGTGTGATGTTGGTCATTACCTTTTTCCTGTGTAACATTGGTCATTACCTCTTCCTGTGTGATGTTGGTCATTACCTATTGCTGTGTGATCTTGGTCATTACCTGTTTATGTGTGATGTTTGGTCATAACCTAGTTCCGTGTGATGTTGGTTGTTACCTATTCCTGTGTGAAGTTGGTCAATAGCTATTTCTGTGTCAGGTTGGTTATTTCCTATTCCCGTGTGATGTTGGTCATTACCTATTTCTGTGTGATGTTGGTCATTACCTATTCCTGTGTGATGTTTGTCATTACCTGTTGCTGTGTGTTGTTGGTAATTTCCTATTGCTGTGTGATGTTGGTAATTTCCTATTGCTGTGTGATGTTGGTCATTTCCTATTGCTGTGGGATGTTGGTCCTTTCCTATTGCTGTGTGATGTTGGTCATTACCTATTTCTGTGTGATGTTGGTCATTACCTTTTTCCTGTGTAACATTGGTCATTACCTCTTCCTGTGTGATGTTGGTCATTACCTATTGCTGTGTGATCTTGGTCATTACCTGTTTATGTGTGATGTTGGTCATAACCTAGTTCCATGTGATGTTGGTTGTTACCTATTCCTGTGTGAAGTTGGTCAATACCTATTTCTGTGTCAGGTTGGTTATTTCCTATTCCTGTGTGATGTTGGTCATTACCTATTGCTGTGTGATGTTGGTCATTACCTATTCCTGTGTGATGTTGGATATTACCTATTGCTGTGTGATCTTGGTCATTACCTGTTTATGTGTGATGTTTGGTCATAACCTAGTTCCGTGTGATGTTGGTTGTTACCTATTCCTGTGTGAAGTTGGTCAATAGCTATTTCTGTGTCAGGTTGGTTATTTCCTATTCCCGTGTGATGTTGGTCATTACCTATTCCTGTGGGATGTTTGTCATTACCTATTGCTGTGTGATGTTGGTCATTACCTATTCCTGTGTGATGTTTGTCATTACCTGTTGCTGTGTGTTGTTGGTAATTTCCTATTGCTGTGTGATGTTGGTAATTTCCTATTGCTGTGTGATGTTGGTAATTTCCTATTGCTGTGGGATGTTGGTACTTTCCTATTGCTGTGGGATGTTGGTCCTTTCCTATTGCTGTGTGATGTTGGTCATTACCTATTTCTGTGTGATGTTGGTCATTACCTTTTTCCTGTGTAACATTGGTCATTACCTCTTCCTGTGTGATGTTGGTCATTACCTATTGCTGTGTGATCTTGGTCATTACCTGTTTATGTGTGATGTTGGTCATAACCTAGTTCCGTGTGATGTTGGTTGTTACCTATTCCTGTGTGAAGTTGGTCAATACCTATTTCTGTGTCAGGTTGGTTATTTCCTATTCCTGTGTGATGTTGGTCATTACCTATTGCTGTGTGATGTTGGTCATTACCTATTCCTGTGTGATGTTGGATATTACCTATTGCTGTGTGATCTTGGTCATTACCTGTTTATGTGTGATGTTTGGTCATAACCTAGTTCTGTGTGATGTTGGTTGTTACCTATTCCTGTGTGAAGTTGGTCAATAGCTATTTCTGTGTCAGGTTGGTTATTTCCTATTCCTGTGTGATGTTGGTCATTACCTATTTCTGTGTGATGTTGGTCATTACCTATTTCTGTGTGATGTTGGTCATTACCTTTTCCTGTGTGACGTTGGTCATTACTTCTTTCTGTGTGATGTTAGTCATTACCTATTGCTGTGTGATCTTGGTCAGTACCTGTTTATGTGTGATGTTGGTCATAACCTAGTTCTGTGTGATGTTGGTTGTTAGCTATGCCTGTGTGAAGTTGGTCAATACCTATTTCTGTGTCAGGTTGGTTATTTCCTATTCCTGTGTGATGTTGGTCATTAACTATTGCTGTGTGATGTTGGTCATTACCTATTCCTGTGTGATGTTGGATATTACCTATTGCTGTAGGATGTTGGTCATTAGCTATAACTGTGTGATGTTGGTCATAACCTATTGCTGTGTGATGTTTGTCATTACCTATTCCTGTGTGATGTTTGTCATCTATCAATTAGCGGGTTCCACCATGCTGCGGTACATGATCAATGTTTAGCATACCCCTGAGCGTTCCTTGCTAACTTGTAGTTTATCCAACAGGCCAATCGGCAAAGCGCAAGAAATAAAGCCGATCTCACAGATTAGTGTAATAAAACTTGAAGCGCCATAAGAATAAAATGAGTGGCTCCCGCCTCCTGCAAAAGGGAAGAAACTGTTTAAAGTTAAAACAAAGCTTTTATTCCAGTCACCGCTGTACACTGAAGTTGAATACAAGGTAACCATTTCAAAATGGCGTACCTTTTATTCCTAATGGCCGATTTGATTCTTCAAATTCAAATCAGCCAATAGGATGAGAGCTTCTGAAATCCTATTGGCTGTTCAAAATAGCCAATAGGATGAGAGCTACTGAAAATTCTGTATTATTTCTGTATCCTGCTAGTCATTACCTACTGCTGTGTCTTTATGGCTATTACCTATTTCTGTATCCTGCTAGTCATTACCTACTGCTGTGTCTTTATATCTATTGCCTATTTCTGTATCCTGCTAGTCATTACCTACTGCTGTGTCTGTATGGCTATTACATATTTCTGTATCCTTCTAGCCATTACCTACTGCTATGTCTGTATGGCTATTACATATTTATGTATCCTGCTAGTCATTACCTACTGCTGTGTCTTTATATCTATTGCCTATTTCTGTATCCTGCTAGTCATTACCTACTGCTGTGTCTGTATAGCTATTACATATTTCTGTATCCTGCTAGTCATTACCTACTGCTGTGTCTGTATGGCTATTACATATTTCTGTATCCTGCTAGTCATTACTTAATGCTGTGTCTGTATGGCTATTACATATTTCTGTATACTGCTAGTCATTACCTACTGCTATGTCTGTATGGCTATTACATATTTCTGTATCCTTCTAGCCATTACCTACTGCTGTGTCTGTATGGCTACTACATATTTCTTTATCCTGCTAGTCATTACCCACTGCTATGTCTGTATGGCTATTACATATTTCTTTATCCTGCTAGTCATTACCCACTGCTGTGTCTATGGGGCCCATTTATCAAAGGGCTTGCGGACCTGTTCCGACACTGCGGATCAGGTCCGCAAGACCTCGCTAAATGCGGAGAGCAATACGCTCTCCACATTTAACATTGCACCAGCAGCTCACAAGAGCTGCTGGTGCAACGCCGCCCCCTGCTGACTCGCGGCCAATCGGCCGCCAGCAGGGAGCTGTCAATCAACCCGATCGTATTCGATCGGGTTGATTTCCGGCGGTTCCTGTCCGCCTGCTCTGAGCAGGCGGACAGGGTTATGAAGCAGCGGTCTTTAGACCGCTGCTTCATAACTTGTGTTTCTGGCGAGTCTGAAGACTCGCCAGAAACACGGCCCTTCAAGTTCCATACGGAGCTTGATAAATGGGCCTGTGTATGGCTATTACATATTTCTGTATCCTGCTAGTCATTATCTACTGCTATGTCTGTATGGCTATTACATATTTCTGTATCCTGCTAGTCATTACCTACTGCTGTGTCTGTATGGCTATTACATATTTCTGTATCCTGCTAGTCATTACCTACTACTGTGTCTGTATGGCTATTACATATTTCTGTATCCTGCTAGTCATTACCTACTGCTGTGTCTGTATGGCTATTACATAGTTCTGTATCCTGCTAGTCATTACCTACTGCTATGTCTGTATGGTTATTACATATTTCTGTATCCTGCTAGTCATTATCTACTGCTATGTCTGTATGGCTATTACATATTCTGTATCCTGCTAGTCATTACCCACTGCTGTGTCTGTATGGCTATTACATATTTCTGTATCCTGCTAGTCATTACCCACTGCTGTGTCTGTATGGCTATTACATATTTCTGTATCCTGCTAGTCATTACCTTCTGCTGTTTCTTTATGGCTATTACCTATTTCTGTAAACTCTAAATGTTTGCAGCCCAATCTGACGCTAATTTATCTCTCTCCTTTAGCCTGATTTTTAAACATATCTACCCAAGCCTTGCAAGAAAATACAGAACTTATCTCAGCTGTGCCCCTGCTTTGCAAAAAGGTAGATCCTGCAAGATAGTTATATCATTATATTTAACCTACCCTGTTATTTTCTGATGTGTGTATTGTTATATGTATTGGCTATTTTTTGTTTTGTTTTTATGATTTAAAATGCATATTTTATTACCATTATGTCTGACCATTATGTTAAAAGTTAGTTTAATCAGCTAAGGCCATGTATCTTTTTGTACTTTAATGGTTTTATTCCCCTACATGAATACCTCTGTGTTATCTCTGTAATTTTAACTTTCCCTGTGTTTTTGCTTTTATGACCCTTAGCTCAAATGTTCATAGATATTCCCTCCCCATTCCTCTAAATGTTTGCAGCCCAATCTGACGCTAATTTATCTCTCTCCTTTAGTCTGATTTTTAAACATATCTACCCAAGCCTTGCAAGAAAATACAGAACTTATCTCAGCTGTGCCCCTGCTTTGCAAAAAGGTAGATCCTGCAAGATAGTTAAAAAAAAAAATTGAAATCCCATGCCGTAAATCAATAATTGTTGTAGGGATCTACCGCCCACCTAGCTCCCCTGTACATTCCCTTTCTGACATAGCACATCTCCTTAGTGAAACCATAGCTCAAAACCCAAAAAGTGAAATTTTGGTTTTTGGAGATTTTAATATTGATTGGCTGAATCTAAAAAATAATAGTTGTCGCTCACTGTTTAAATCTTTGCAGCTAACGCAATTAATCTCCTCCCAAACTCGCATAAACATCAAAAGCCATAATCACACCCTGCTTGACTGGATTCTCTCCACTTCTCCCAACCGAATCCAGGAGGCAGGTGTTCTCCCTAACAATTTCAGTGACCACTGCCTAGTGTACTGCGTGCGCAAAATAAAGGCAACTAAATCCTCTCCCAAGGTTAAAATCACCAGGTCCTTCAAAAAATGTAATCTTCAATCATTTCTAAATGACATTAAGAACCTCCCCTGGCACAGATTAAACCTAATCCCAGATCTAGATTCCGCAGTAGAATTCTTCCAGTCTGAACTCCTACAAGTTTGGAATATGCATGCCCCGCTGCGTAAGGTGAGAGGAAAAGGAGCACACTTAAATTGGATCACAGCTGACCTCATTCAAATGTACCAGTTTCGGGATTCATTGTGGTCAAAGTTCAAGCATACAGGCTCTATGAACGATCACTGTGTATATAGACAATGGCGAAATATATGCACTAAACAAACAAAATTGGCCAAGGCCCAATATTTCTGTGAAAATCTGAACAATAACATATCAAACCCTAGAAAGTTTTGGAAACTCATAAACAACTTACAAAATCCACCAATCCACTCCCAACCCCGCACTGTCAATGTGGACAACCAAACCCTGCAACTCCCCTTAGAAGTAGCAAATGCCTTTAATAGTTATTTTGTCGGATGCTCCACCACCCTGATTGACAAACTAATAAATGACGCGCATCCTGAAACTACAAATGTGGCTCAGGCCCCAATAAATCAGCAAAGACCCAATATACAGAAGTTCAATTTTAGACCTGTACCCATCAATGTAATTAAGAAACACCTTAATAATCTAAAAATGAAAAACCAGTCTGGACCTGATCAAATCCCAGCAATGCTGTTGAAGATCAGTGCGCCGGCAATTGCTAAACCCGTCACAACCCTAATTAACGAATCCTTGGTGTCTGGATACATACCCAAACTTTGGAAAACTGCAAGAGTAGTGCCTATCCATAAAAGTGGGGAGTTAACCTTGGTTTCTAATTATCGTCCCATATCTTTGCTCCCAGTATCGTCAAAAATTCTAGAAAAATGCGTCCATACGCAACTTTGTGAGTATTACCAACAATCTTACTATCTGACCCCTGATCAATCAGGTTTTCGCCCAAATCACTCCACTACAACTGCCCTCCTAAAAGTTTGCAACGACATCCAAACTGGCATGGAACAAGGAGACCTAACTGGAGCTATTTTCCTTGACTTTGCAAAGGCCTTTGACACAGTAGACCACGATATACTACTGCTCAAACTAAAAAACTCAGGTATTGGTGATCGTCCGCTAACCTGGTTTCGATCATATGTATCGGATCGATCACAATATGTCTCCATTTCTGACAGTGACTCCCTCCCTCTCCCGGTCACGTGTGGTGTTCCCCAAGGATCCATTCTCGGCCCCCTGCTATTCACATTATTTATAAATGATCTGCCTAATGTCTGCAAATCCTCAACTGTACACATGTACGCAGACGACACGGTAATCTATGTAAACAATTCCGATCTGCCGCAGCTTGAAGCAGTGCTCCAAGACCAATTCACAGAGGTAGAAAAGTGGATATCAAAAAACAAACTCTTCCTAAACACTGACAAAACTGTCACAATGATCTTTGGAACAGGGCCTAAATTACACAAATTACAAAATTCCCATCTACGCATCAAAACAAAATACAATTGCACGCTGACCGCAGTCAACTCTTTTAAATACTTAGGTATGTTGTTAGACCCCAATCTATCTTTTGGCCTCCACATAGAAAAACTTGCATCTAAACTTTATCCAAAACTAGGTGCCCTGTACAGAAACAAATCTTGCCTCAGCCCTACAGTAAAGGAAAAGATTGTACAGCAAATGCTGATGCCTTTCATGGATTACGGGGACGTAGTATATGCACCTGCACCGCAAACTCACCTTAATTAACTTAATACGTTATATAACTCGTTCTGCCGCTTTGTGCTACAATGTAACTACAGGACCCACCATTGTCCCACCTCCTATAACCTCCGATCCAATACCAGCACATTATTTAGCTTGCCTCAATACAAAAAGAAAGCAGCTTGATCCTCCTTTTCCTACAGAGCACCACAATTATGGAACAACCTCCCGCACGCTTTCAAACCTTCCCCAAGCCTAAAATCCTTTAAGAGATCCCTCTCTACATATCTCAAAACAGAATGCATCTGTCATGGTTGATTAAATACCTGTTCTATGTTAATTTTTTTTTTTTTTTTCATATATTGTGTATTATTATTGTTTTTTTGTATTTTATGGTACCCTATGTTATCAATGCAATGTCTTGTGGACCCAGGACATACTTGAAAACGAGAGAAATCTCAATGTATCCTTCCTGGTAAAATATTTTATAAATAAATAAAATAAATAAATAAATAAATATACTGCTAGTCATTACCCACTGCTGTGTCTGTATGGCTATTACATATTTCTGTATCCTGCTAGTCATTACCTACTGCTGTGTCTGTATGGCTATTACATATTTCTGTATCCTGCTAGTCATTACCTACTGCTGTGTCTGTATGGCTATTACATATTTCTGTATCCTGCTAGTCATTACCTACTGCTGTGTCTGTATGGCTATTACATATTTCTGTATCCTGCTAGTCATTACCCACTGCTGTGTCTGTATGGCTATTACATATTTCTGTATCCTGCTAGTCATTACCTACTGCTGTGTCTGTATGGCTATTACATATTTCTGTATCCTGCTAGTCATTACCTACTGCTGTGTCTGTATGGCTATTACATATTTCTGTATCCTGCTAGTCATTACCTACTGCTGTGTCTGTATGGCTATTGCATATTTCTGTATCCTGCTAGTCATTACCTTCTGCTGTGTCTGTATGGCTATTACATATTTCTGTATCCTGCTAGTCATTACCTTCTGCTGTGTCTTTATGGCTATTACATATTTCTGTATCCTGCTAGTCATTACCTACTGCTGTGTCTGTATGGCTATTACATATTTCTGTATCCTGCTAGTCATTATCTACTGCTATGTCTGTATGGCTATTACATATTTCTGTATCCTGCTAGTCATTACCCACTGCTGTTTCTTTATAACTATTACATATTTCTGTATCCTGCTAGTCATTATCTACTGCTATGTCTGTATGGCTATTACATATTTCTGTATCCTGCTAGTCATTACCTTCTGCTGTGTCTGTATGGCTATTACATATTTCTGTATCCTGCTAGTCATTACCTTCTGCTGTGTCTGTATGGCTATTACATATTTCTGTATCCTGCTAGTCATTACCCACTGCTATGTCTGTATGGCTATTACATATTTCTGTATCCTGCTAGTCATTACCTACTGCTGTGTCTGTATGGGTATTACATATTTCTGTATCCTGCTAGTCATTACCTACTGCTGTGTCTGTATGGCTATTACATATTTCTGTATCCTGCTAGTCATTACCCACTGCTGTGTCTGTATGGCTATTACATATTCTGTATCCTGCTAGTCATTACCTACTGCTGTGTCTGTATGGCTATTACATATTTCTGTATCCTGCTAGTCATTACCTACTGCTGTGTCTGTATGGCTATTACATATTTCTGTATCCTGCTAGTCATTACCTACTGCTGTGTCTGTATGGTTATTACATATTTCTGTATCCTGCTAGTCATTACCTACTGCTGTGTCTTTATGGCTATTACATATTTCTGTATCCTGCTAGTCATTACCTACTGCTGTGTCTGTATGGCTATTACATATTTCTGCATTCTGCTAGTCATTACCCACTGCTGTGTCTGTATGGCTATTACATATTCTGTATCCTGCTAGTCATTACCTACTGCTGTGTCTGTATGGCTATTACATATTTCTGTATCCTGCTAGTCATTACCCACTGCTATGTCTGTATGGCTATTACATATTTCTGTATCCTGCTAGTCATTACCTACTGCTGTGTCTGTATGGCTATTACATATTTCTGTATACTGCTAGTCATTACCTTCTGCTGTGTCTGTATGGCTATTACATATTTCTGTATCCTGCTAGTCATTACCCACTGCTGTGTCTGTATGGCTATTACATATTTCTGTATCCTGCTAGTCATTATCTACTGCTGTGTCTGTATGGCTATTGCATATATCTGTATCCTGCTAGTCATTATCTACTGCTGTGTCTGTATGGCTATTGCATATATCTGTATCCTGCTAGTCATTACCTACTGCTGTGTCTGTATGGCTATTACATATTTCTGTATCCTGCTAGTCATTACCTACTGCTGTGTCTGTATGGCTATTACATATTCTGTATCCTGCTAGTCATTACCTACTGCTGTGTCTGTATGGCTATTACATATTTCTGTATCCTGCTAGTCATTATCTACTGCTATGTCTGTATGGCTATTACATATTTCTGTATCCTGCTAGTCATTATCTACTGCTGTGTCTGTATGGCTATTACATATTTCTGTATCCTGCTAGTCATTACCTTCTGCTGTGTCTGTATGGCCATTATATATTTCTGTATCCTGCTAGTCATTATCTACTGCTATGTCTGTATGGCTATTACATATTTCTGCATCCTGCTAGTCATTACCTTCTGCTGTTTCTTTATGGCTATTATATATTTCTGTATCCTAATTTATCATACACTGCAATGTACCATACTTAAATTAATTGATATACATGAACCAACCGACTGACCCCAACTAGCATAGGTACCACTCAATAACCTCCTACTCTATAGTCCCTATCCTAGCACCAGAAACATCACCCAACTGTCTATATCCTTATACCCCAATAATCCATCTAATCTCCTATTTCTGAAACAAACTTCCAACTTCCCTGTGTCCACTAGGCTTGCCCTATTGTAAAGTCAGTCCTAGCAGCTATAATTGCTGACTTATGCTGAAAAATTAGTTATGCACATTTATGCTAATGAGCCTGGCCGGTATTATTTTAACAGAAAAGTTGGCAGTCCTAATGCCCACACTCTTACAACCACCACTCATATCAGTAAATATACCCAGCAACTTATCAACCTAATGCTTTTCACTCTAAAGACCTCCTTCAGATAAAGTAAAAAAATGCTCAGCTTTGTATTTAATCCCAGTATAATCTGTTATAACAGTAACCTCTCTGCATTTGCTTGACCCTACTAAATTTTATTCAAGGAAAGCAAGACTAGAGTCTGTGACTTGTGCTAATTGCCCTTTCCTGTCACATCCGCTTAGCATCAGGAATAGAGACTTGGTTTGAAAGATGAAACGTTTGGCCATGCTTAATTAATCAGAGGCAGGAGCCCACTGCATCTGTTTTATTCCTTGCCAGACCAATTCCTTCACAGATCAGCTGCACAGACAAAGGGTGAACAATTTGTTGTGTGCATCAGCTGCAGACATACTAATATTATAAGGACAGAGAGGGAAAAATAGCCTCTACAGCAGTGCTTTCCAAACTGTGTGTCGGGACACACTAGTGTGTCGGCAGCAGTGTGTAGGTGTGTCCCTGCTTCAGCACTAATTTTTTAAAATTTAATTTTTTTTAAATTTTTTTTTTGGTTTCTGACTTTCTGTCTGCCTGCTACGCATATCACATGGTTGACACGTGATTGATACCTAGGGGGTCACAGATCATCTTAACCTATTGGCGCAAATCAGTGGGAACTGAAACTATTGCCATTGGTGGCTTTGGCGGCACATTGGCTCCTGACTGCATGTGTAGTCTCCTTAATTGGCTCCTGACTGCATGTGTAGTCAGTGAGTGGGACAGCAGTGTGTTTGCAGCACGGGCAGCAGTCAATCGGACTCACCGAGCTCTGAGGGCGGCAGCTTAAATGCTGAGCTGAAGTCAGAAGTCAGTGGGGTTTCTTTGCAACTAGCTCCTGCTCTTGATATATGGATAGGAAGGGGAAGCTTAAAAATGCTTAATGATGAAATGCGAGTGTATTTATCTAATATTCCACCAAATATTCAGACATTGTGTCCATCCTATCAATCTTATACATCCTATTAAAATAGTAAGTAGCTATTGGTGATATTAAACTTTTGTTTAATTCTTGCACATACTTACTGTTACTTGTAAATACATTTTATTATTATATAATTTATGTATGTGTCCGTATCTCTTAAAACAAGTTAGTTTAACATCCTGTTTGCTAGTACAACTGAATTACTGTGTCGCGAAATGATGTAGGGCTAAAAAGTGTGTCACCAACATGAAACGTTTGGAAAGCTCTGCTCTACAGTCAGCTAGCTCCAGAAAGTGCACAGAAATATCTACTGGATTAGACTTGTGTCTAATGTCTTCATTCTACAGTTACCTGATTATTCTAATATCTCCATCTAAGTACCAAACAAAGAGGTATAGATAGATTACACAAATGCAAGAAGAGCTCTGGCTGTGCACAATGTCATAGAATTTTTCAAAATAGCTTATACTACAAAATGATAATGTTGGGCGTTAAATTAAATAAATGTGCATAATTTTACTTAACATTTAGGCTCCAGTTCCTGAGAATTCACCAGCTTGAAGTTAAATACAAAGCTGAGCCGTGCATGGGTAGACCTGGCTGAACCTGGAAGTCTCTGCATGTGGCCAGTTGCATCCCGCAGACAGTAATGACACTCTCTGGGATGCAGAATATTTCAGGGGACAGAAAATGTGACACGCAACACTGAGAACATTTTATAAAGAATGTACAAATCAAATTGTTGTGTTTTTACCGTACGTTACCATGTGTTCATGTCTAGTGTCACATACATGTATATTTATATCAGTACATACAGAGCTAGATTACATATGTGTAATAGATAGATGGGGACGTTATCTTGTGCTCATGTCTAGTGTCACATACATGTATATTTATATCAGTACATACAGAGCTAGATTACATATGTGTAATAGATAGGGACGTTATCTTGTGCTCATGTCTAGTGTCACATACATGTATATTTATATCAGTACATACAGAGCTAGATTACATATGTGTAATAGATAGATAGGGACGTTATCTTGTGCTCATGTCTAGTGTCACATACATGTATATTTATATCAGTACATACAGAGCGAGGTTACATACAGGGAGTGCAGAATTATTAGGCAAGTTGTATTTTTGAGGTTTAATTTTATTATTGAACAACAACCATGTTCTCAATGAACCCAAAAAACTCATTAATATCAAAGCTGAATATTTTTGGAAGTAGTTTTTAGTTTGTTTTTAGTTTTAGCTATTTTAGGGGGATATCTGTGTGTGCAGGTGACTATTACTGTGCATAATTATTAGGCAACTTAACAAAAAACAAATATATACCCATTTCAATTATTTATTTTTACCAGTGAAACCAATATAACATCTCAACATTCACAAATATACATTTCTGACATTCAAAAACAAAACAAAAACAAATCAGTGACCAATATAGCCACCTTTCTTTGCAAGGACACTCAAAAGCCTGCCATCCATGGATTCTGTCAGTGTTTTGATCTGTTCACCATCAACATTGCGTGCAGCAGCAACCACAGCCTCCCAGACACTGTTCAGAGAGGTGTACTGTTTTCCCTCCTTGTAAATCTCACATTTGATGATGGACCACAGGTTCTCAATGGGCTTCAGATCAGGTGAACAAGGAGGCCATGTCATTAGATTTTCTTCTTTTATACCCTTTCTTGCCAGCCACGCTGTGGAGTACTTGGACGCGTGTGATGGAGCATTGTCCTGCATGAAAATTATGTTTTTCTTGAAGGATGCAGACTTCTTCCTGTACCACTGCTTGAAGAAGATGTCTTCCAGAAACTGGCAGTAGGACTGGGAGTTGAGCTTGACTCCATCCTCAACCCGAAAAGGCCCCACAAGCTCATCTTTGATGATACCAGCCCAAACCAGTACTCCACCTCCACCTTGCTGGCGTCTAAGTTGGACTGGAGCTCTCTGCCCTTTACCAATCCAGCCACAGGCCCATCCATCTGGCCCATCAAGACTCACTCTCATTTCATCAGTCCATAAAACCTTAGAAAAATCAGTCTTGAGATATTTCTTGGCCCAGTCTTGACGTTTCAGCTTGTGTGTCTTGTTCAGTGGTGGTCGTCTTTCAGCCTTTCTTACCTTGGCCATGTCTCTGAGTATTTCACACCTTGTGCTTTTGGGCACTCCAGTGATGTTGCAGCTCTGAAATATGGCCAAACTGGTGGCAAGTGGCATCTTGGCAGTTGCACGCTTGACTTTTCTCAGTTCATGGGCAGTTATTTTGCGCCTTGGTTTTTCCACACGCTTCTTGCGACCCTGTTGACTATTTTGAATGAAACGCTTGATTGTTCGATGATCACGCTTCAGAAGCTTTGCAATTTTAAGAGTGCTGCATCCCTCTGCAAGATATCTCACTATTTTTTACTTTTCTGAGCCTGTCAAGTCCTTCTTTTGACCCATTTTGCCAAAGGAAAGGAAGTTGCCTAATAATTATGCACACCTGATATAGGGTGTTGATGTCATTAGACCACACCCCTTCTCATTACAGAGATGCACATCACCTAATATGCTTAATTGGTAGTAGGCTTTCGAGCCTATACAGCTTGGAGTAAGACAACATGCATAAAGAGGATGATGTGGTCAAAATACTCATTTGCCTAATAATTCTGCACTCCCTGTATGTGTAATAGATAGATAGGGACTTTATCTTGTGCTCATGTCTAGTGTCACATACATGTATATTTATATCAGTACATACAGAGCTAGATTACATATGTGTAATAGATAGATAGGGACGTTATCTTGTGCTCACGTCTAGTGTCACATACATGTATATTTATATCAGTACATACAGAGCTAGGTTACATATGTGTAATAGATAGATAGGGACGTTATCTTGTGCTCATGTCTAGTGTCACATACATGTATATTTATATCAGTACATACAGAGCGAGGCTACATATGTGTAATAGATAGATGGGGACATTATCTTGTGCTCATGTCTAGTGTCATATACATGTATATTTATATCAGTACATACAGAGCGAGGCTACATATGTGTAATAGATAGGGACGTTATCTTGTGCTCATGTCTAGTGTCACATACATGTATATTTATATCAGTACATACAGAGCTAGATTACATATGTGTAATAGATAGATGGGGACGTTATCTTGTGCTCACGTCTAGTGTCACATACATGTATATGAATATCAGTACATACAGAGCGAGGTTACATATGTGTAATAGATAGATAGGGACGTTATCTTGTGCTCATGTCTAGTGTCACATACATGTATATTTATATCAGTACATACAGAGCTAGATTACATATGTGTAATAGATGGGGACATTATCTTGTGCTCATGTCTAGTGTCACATACATGTATATTTATATCAGTACATACAGAGCTAGATTACATATGTGTAATAGATAGATGGGGACGTTATCTTGTGCTCATGTCTAGTGTCACATACATGTATATTTATATCAGTACATACAGAGCTAGATTACATATGTGTAATAGATAGATGGGGACGTTATCTTGTGCTCATGTCTAGTGTCACATACATGTATATTTATATCAGTACATACAGAGCTAGATTACATATGTGTAATAGATAGATAGGGACGTTATCTTGTGCTCACGTTTAGTGTCACATACATGTATATTTATATCAGTACATACAGAGCTAGATTACATATGTGTAATAGATAGATAGGGACATTATCTTGTGCTCACTTCTAGTGTCATATACATGTATATTTATATCAGTACATACAGAGCTAGATTACATATGTGTAATAGATAGATAGGGACGTTATCTTGTGCTCATGTCTAGTGTCACATACATGTATATTTATATCAGTACATACAGAGCTAGATTACATATGTGTAATAGATAGATGGGGACGTTATCTTGTGCTCACGTCTAGTGTCACATACATGTATATTTATATCAGTACATACAGAGCTAGATTACATATGTGTAATAGATAGATAGGGACGTTATCTTGTGCTCATGTCTAGTGTCACATACATGTATATTTATATCAGTACATACAGAGCTAGATTACATATGTGTAATAGATAGATAGGGACGTTATCTTGTGCTCACGTCTAGTGTCACATACATGTATATTTATATCAGTACATACAGAGCTAGATTACATATGTGTAATAGATAGATCGGGACGTTATCTTGTGCTCACGTCTAGTGTCACATACATGTATATTTATATCAGTACATACAGAGCTAGATTACATATGTGTAATAGATAGATAGGGACGTTATCTTGTGCTCATGTCTAGTGTCACATACATGTATATTTATATCAGTACATACAGAGCTAGATTACATATGTGTAATAGATAGATAGGGACGTTATCTTGTGCTCACGTCTAGTGTCACATACATGTATATTTATATCAGTACATACAGAGCTAGATTACATATGTGTAATAGATAGGGACGTTATCTTGTGCTCATGTCTAGTGTCACATACATGTATATTTATATCAGTACATACAGAGCTAGATTACATATGTGTAATAGATAGATAGGGACGTTATCTTGTGCTCATGTCTAGTGTCACATACATGTATATTTATATCAGTACATACAGAGCTAGATTACATATGTGTAATAGATAGATAGGGACGTTATCTTGTGCTCATGTCTAGTGTCACATACATGTATATTTATATCAGTACATACAGAGCTAGATTACATATGTGTAATAGATAGATAGGGACGTTATCTTGTGCTCATGTCTAGTGTCACATACATGTATATTTATATCAGTACATACAGAGCGAGGTTACATATGTGTAATAGATAGATAGGGACGTTATCTTGTGCTCACGTCTAGTGTCACATACATGTATATTTATATCAGTACATACAGAGCTAGATTACATATGTGTAATAGACAGATGGGGACGTTATCTTGTGCTCACGTCTAGTGTCACATACATGTATATTTATATCAGTACATACAGAGCTAGATTACATATGTGTAATATATAGATAAATACGTTATCTTGTGCTCTTGTCTAGTGTCACATACATGTATATTTATATCAGTACATACAGAGAGAGGCTACATATGTGTAATAGATAGATAGGGACGTTATCTTGTGCTCACGTCTAGTGTCACATACATGTATATTTATATCAGTACATACAGAACTAGATTACATATGTGTAATAGATAGATACGTTATCTTGTGCTCATGTCTAGTGTCACATACATGTATATTTATATCAGTACATGAAGAGCTAGATTACATATGTGTAATAGATAGTTAGGGACGTTATCTTGTGCTCATGTCTAGTGTCACATACATGTATATTTATATCAGTACATACAGAGCTAGATTACATATGTGTAATAGATAGATAGGGACGTTATCTTGTGCTCATGTCTAGTGTCACATACATGTATATTTATATCAGTACATACAGAGCTAGATTACATATGTGTAATAGATAGATAGGGACGTTATCTTGTGCTCACGTCTAGTGTCACATACATGTATATTTATATCAGTACATACAGAGCTAGATTACATATGTGTAATAGATAGGGACGTTATCTTGTGCTCACGTCTAGTGTCACATACATGTATATTTATATCAGTACATACAGAGCTAGATTACATATGTGTAATAGATAGATAGGGACGTTATCTTGTGCTCATGTCTAGTGTCACATACATGTATATTTATATCAGTACATACAGAGCTAGATTACATATGTGTAATAGATAGATAGGGACGTTATCTTGTGCTCACGTCTAGTGTCACATACATGTATATTTATATCAGTACATACAGAGCTAGATTACATATGTGTAATAGATAGATAGGGACGTTATCTTGTGCTCACGTCTAGTGTCACATACATGTATATTTATATCAGTACATACAGAGCTAGATTACATATGTGTAATAGATAGATAGGGACGTTATCTTGTGCTCACGTCTAGTGTCACATACATGTATATTTATATCAGTACATACAGAGCTAGATTACATATGTGTAATAGATAGATAGGGACGTTATCTTGTGCTCACTGTCTAGTGTCACATACATGTATATTTATATCAGTACATACAGAGCTAGATTACATATGTGTAATAGATAGATAGGGACGTTATCTTGTGCTCATGTCTAGTGTCACATACATGTATATTTATATCAGTACATACAGAGCTAGATTACATATGTGTAATAGATAGATAGGGACGTTATCTTGTGCTCACTTCTAGTGTCACATACATGTATATTTATATCAGTACATACAGAGCTAGGTTACATATGTGTAATAGATAGATAGGGACGTTATCTTGTGCTCACGTCTAGTGTCACATACATGTATATTTATATCAGTACATACAGAGCTAGATTACATATGTGTAATAGATAGATAGGGACGTTATCTTGTGCTCATGTCTAGTGTCTCATACATGTATATTTATATCAGTACATACAGAGCTAGATTACATATGTGTAATAGATAGGGACGTTATCTTGTGCTCATGTCTAGTGTCACATACATGTATATTTATATCAGTACATACAGAGCTAGATTACATATGTGTAATAGATAGATAGGGACGTTATCTTGTGCTCATGTCTAGTGTCACATACATGTATATTTATATCAGTACATACAGAGCTAGATTACATATGTGTAATAGATAGATAGGGACGTTATCTTGTGCTCACGTCTAGTGTCACATACATGTATATTTATATCAGTACATACAGAGCTAGATTACATATGTGTAATAGATAGATAGGGACGTTATCTTGTGCTCATGTCTAGTGTCACATACATGTATATTTATATCAGTACATACAGAGCTAGATTACATATGTGTAATAGATAGGGACGTTATCTTGTGCTCATGTCTAGTGTCACATACATGTATATTTATATCAGTACATACAGAGCTAGATTACATATGTGTAATAGATAGATAGGGACGTTATCTTGTGCTCACGTCTAGTGTCACATACATGTATATTTATATCAGTACATACAGAGCTAGATTACATATGTGTAATAGATAGATAGGGACGTTATCTTGTGCTCACGTCTAGTGTCACATACATGTATATTTATATCAGTACATACAGAGCTAGATTACATATGTGTAATAGACAGATGGGGACGTTATCTTGTGCTCACGTCTAGTGTCACATACATGTATATTTATATCAGTACATACAGAGCTAGATTACATATGTGTAATAGATAGATAGGGACGTTATCTTGTGCTCATGTCTAGTGTCACATACATGTATATTTATATCAGTACATACAGAGCTAGATTACATATGTGTAATAGATAGATAGGACGTTATCTTGTGCTCACGTCTAGTGTCACATACATGTATATTTATATCAGTACATACAGAGCTAGATTACATATGTGTAATAGATAGATAGGGACGTTATCTTGTGCTCATGTCTAGTGTCACATACATGTATATTTATATCAGTACATACAGAGCTAGATTACATATGTGTAATAGATAGATAGGGACGTTATCTTGTGCTCATGTCTAGTGTCACATACATGTATATTTATATCAGTACATACAGAGCTAGATTACATATGTGTAATAGATAGATAGGGACGTTATCTTGTGCTCACGTCTAGTGTCACATACATGTATATTTATATCAGTACATACAGAGCTAGATTACATATGTGTAATAGACAGATAGGGACGTTATCTTGTGCTCACGTCTAGTGTCACATACATGTATATTTATATCAGTACATACAGAGCGAGATTACATATGTGTAATAGATAGATGAGGACGTTATCTTGTGCTCAAGTCTAGTGTCACATACATGTATATTTATATCAGTACATACAGAGCTAGATTACATATGTGTAATAGATAGATAGGGACGTTATCTTGTGCTCAAGTCTAGTGTCACATACATGTATATTTATATCAGTACATACAGAGCTAGATTACATATGTGTAATAGATAGATAGGGACGTTATCTTGTGCTCACGTCTAGTGTCACATACATGTATATTTATATCAGTACATACAGAGCTAGATTACATATGTGTAATAGATAGATAGGGACGTTATCTTGTGCTCATGTCTAGTGTCACATACATGTATATTTATATCAGTACATACAGAGCTAGATTACATATGTGTAATAGATAGATAGGGACGTTATCTTGTGCTCACGTCTAGTGTCACATACATGTATATTTATATCAGTACATACAGAGCGAGGTTACATATGTGTAATAGATAGATAGGGACGTTATCTTGTGCTCACGTCTAGTGTCACATACATGTATATTTATATCAGTACATACAGAGCTAGATTACATATGTGTAATAGATAGATACGTTATCTTGTGCTCACGTCTAGTGTCACATACATGTATATTTATATCAGTACATACAGAGCTAGATTACATATGTGTAATAGATAGATAGGGACGTTATCTTGTGCTCATGTCTAGTGTCACATACATGTATATTTATATCAGTACATACAGAGCTAGATTACATATGTGTAATAGATAGATAGGGACGTTATCTTGTGCTCACGTCTAGTGTCACATACATGTATATTTATATCAGTACATACAGAGCTAGATTACATATGTGTAATAGATAGATAGGGACGTTATCTTGTGCTCACGTCTAGTGTCACATACATGTATATTTATATCAGTACATACAGAGCTAGATTACATATGTGTAATAGATAGATAGGGACGTTATCTTGTGCTCACGTCTAGTGTCACATACATGTATATTTATATCAGTACATACAGAGCTAGATTACATATGTGTAATAGATAGATAGGGACGTTATCTTGTGCTCACGTCTAGTGTCACATACATGTATATTTATATCAGTACATACAGAGCTAGATTACATATGTGTAATAGATAGATAGGGACGTTATCTTGTGCTCACGTCTAGTGTCACATACATGTATATTTATATCAGTACATACAGAGCTAGATTACATATGTGTAATAGATAGATAGGGACGTTATCTTGTGCTCACGTCTAGTGTCACATACATGTATATTTATATCAGTACATACAGAGCTAGATTACATATGTGTAATAGATAGGGACGTTATCTTGTGCTCACGTCTAGTGTCACATACATGTATATTTATATCAGTACATACAGAGCTAGATTACATATGTGTAATAGATAGATAGGGACGTTATCTTGTGCTCACGTCTAGTGTCACATACATGTATATTTATATCAGTACATACAGAGCTAGATTACATATGTGTAATAGATAGATAGGGACGTTATCTTGTGCTCATGTCTAGTGTCACATACATGTATATTTATATCAGTACATACAGAGCTAGATTACATATGTGTAATAGATAGATAGGGACGTTATCTTGTGCTCACGTCTAGTGTCACATACATGTATATTTATATCAGTACATACAGAGCTAGATTACATATGTGTAATAGATAGATAGGGACATTATCTTGTGCTCACGTCTAGTGTCACATACATGTATATTTATATCAGTACATACAGAGCTAGATTACATATGTGTAATAGATAGATAGGGACATTATCTTGTGCTCACGTCTAGTGTCACATACATGTATATTTATATCAGTACATACAGAGCTAGATTACATATGTGTAATAGATAGATAGGGACGTTATCTTGTGCTCATGTCTAGTGTCACATACATGTATATTTATATCAGTACATACAGAGCTAGATTACATATGTGTAATAGATAGATAGGGACGTTATCTTGTGCTCACTGTCTAGTGTCACATACATGTATATTTATATCAGTACATACAGAGCTAGATTACATATGTGTAATAGATAGATAGGGACTTTATCTTGTGCTCACGTCTAGTGTCACATACATGTATATTTATATCAGTACATACAGAGCTAGATTACATATGTGTAATAGATAGATAGGGACGTTATCTTGTGCTCACGTCTAGTGTCACATACATGTATATTTATATCAGTACATACAGAGCTAGATTACATATGTGTAATAGATAGATAGGGACGTTATCTTGTGCTCATGTCTAGTGTCACATACATGTATATTTATATCAGTACATACAGAGCTAGATTACATATGTGTAATAGATAGATAGGGACGTTATCTTGTGCTCATGTCTAGTGTCACATACATGTATATTTATATCAGTACATACAGAGCTAGATTACATATGTGTAATAGATAGATGGGACGTTATCTTGTGCTCACGTCTAGTGTCACATACATGTATATTTATATCAGTACATACAGAGCTAGATTACATATGTGTAATAGATAGATAGGGACGTTATCTTGTGCTCAAGTCTAGTGTCACATACATGTATATTTATATCAGTACATACAGAGCTAGATTACATATGTGTAATAGATAGATTGGGACGTTATCTTGTGCTCACGTCTAGTGTCACATACATGTATATTTATATCAGTACATACAGAGCTAGATTACATATGTGTAATAGATAGATAGGGACGTTATCTTGTGCTCACGTCTAGTGTCACATACATGTATATTTATATCAGTACATACAGAGCTAGATTACATATGTGTAATAGATAGATAGGGACGTTATCTTGTGCTCATGTCTAGTGTCACATACATGTATATTTATATCAGTACATACAGAGCTAGATTACATATGTGTAATAGATAGATAGGGACGTTATCTTGTGCTCACGTCTAGTGTCACATACATGTATATTTATATCAGTACATACAGAGCTAGATTACATATGTGTAATAGATAGATAGGGACGTTATCTTGTGCTCACGTCTAGTGTCACATACATGTATATTTATATCAGTACATACAGAGCTAGATTACATATGTGTAATAGATAGGGACGTTATCTTGTGCTCACGTCTAGTGTCACATACATGTATATTTATATCAGTACATACAGAGCTAGATTACATATGTGTAATAGATAGATAGGGACGTTATCTTGTGCTCATGTCTAGTGTCACATACATGTATATTTATATCAGTACATACAGAGCTAGATTACATATGTGTAATAGATAGAGGACGTTATCTTGTGCTCACGTCTAGTGTCACATACATGTATATTTATATCAGTACATACAGAGCTAGATTACATATGTGTAATAGATAGATAGGGACGTTATCTTGTGCTCACGTCTAGTGTCACATACATGTATATTTATATCAGTACATACAGAGCTAGATTACATATGTGTAATAGATAGATAGGGACGTTATCTTGTGCTCAAGTCTAGTGTCACATACATGTATATTTATATCAGTACATACAGAGCTAGATTACATATGTGTAATAGACAGATAGGGACGTTATCTTGTGCTTATGTTTAGTGTCTTTGGGTATAATAATCCACTGGACCACTCTCCTCAACATACACCTTCCACGCCGGAAAAGGATATGGCGTCTCCGGGAAGTCCGTAGGTATAAAGCTCAAATGCTTCGATGGTAGACAATTAAAAAGTACTTGTAAAAACAATCGGCTATAATGTCTTTCAACAATGTCCCTTAGGGTGGTCTACGCGTTTCGTCCTCATTGATCGGGACTTTCTCAAGACACAGGGGTTGATGTCCTTGTTCGCGGGGATCCTCTTCTTAAAAAGCTCCCTACTGTGTTCCAAATGGCTGGACTGTGGACCAATTCGCTGAGCGCCGATCCGACACACCTACTTTCGATTCAAATCACACACAAAGCCGGGTGAGTCAGACCGGACTCGCCGGGTCCTCCAGTCTAGTATACTTCTCATTCTTAAACAACCATTATATCGAATATATATAACTCTTGAATCTTGTACAAAATGAACGATTATAATTCAACAGCCATATATATATAGAAACACACAAACCTAAAACTCAAAACTCAAACTAGTCATAATATCCGCTAGCCTTTACTGATCATAAGACTTCTATCCACAATGCATATGGCTGATAGTTCTTAAAGAGATATTTAAGATGTCTTAAAGGGGTATTATCATTTTTATAATAATTTTATAAAAGGACATTAACTTGCCTTCTCCAATCTAGTGCCTTCTAACACTGATAATGATGATGTACCAACACCAATCTTAAAATGTAAGTGATATGGTGAATATCCTTAGCTAAAAAAATTCTTAATTAGTATCAAAAATATTAAAAAACGTCTTAAAAACATTAATTTGCATTTTAATACTATATGAATAAATAAATATCATTTTATGGAAAAATATTGAAAAATATAGTACTACTTCCATGTGTTTTTCTACAATTATAGGGATTATAAACTTATTAAATCATAAATGCTTGGAGATCTAGATCTATATTTAACCCTTTTGGGGCCAAGCAGTCTAAAGATTGAATCCACTTTGTTTCTTTTTTTCTTAGTTCTGTTAATCTGTGTCACATACATGTATATTTATATCAGTACATACAGAGCTAGATTACATATGTGTAATAGATAGATAGGGACTTTATCTTGTGCTCATGTCTAGTGTCACATACATGTATATTTATATCAGTACATACAGAGCTAGATTACATATGTGTAATAGATAGATAGGGACGTTATCTTGTGCTCACGTCTAGTGTCACATACATGTATATTTATATCAGTACATACAGAGCTAGATTACATATGTGTAATAGATAGATAGGGACGTTATCTTGTGCTCACGTCTAGTGTCACATACATGTATATTTATATCAGTACATACAGAGCTAGATTACATATGTGTAATAGATAGGGACGTTATCTTGTGCTCACGTCTAGTGTCACATACATGTATATTTATATCAGTACATACAGAGCTAGATTACATATGTGTAATAGATAGATAGGGACGTTATCTTGTGCTCATGTCTAGTGTCACATACATGTATATTTATATCAGTACATACAGAGCTAGATTACATATGTGTAATAGATAGATAGGGACGTTATCTTGTGCTCATGTCTAGTGTCACATACATGTATATTTATATCAGTACATACAGAGCTAGATTACATATGTGTAATAGATAGATAGGGACGTTATCTTGTGCTCACGTCTAGTGTCACATACATGTATATTTATATCAGTACATACAGAGCTAGATTACATATGTGTAATAGATAGATTGGGACTGTTATCTTGTGCTCATGTCTAGTGTCACATACATGTATATTTATATCAGTACATACAGAGCTAGATTACATATGTGTAATAGATAGGGACGTTATCTTGTGCTCATGTCTAGTGTCACATACATGTATATTTATATCAGTACATACAGAGCTAGATTACATATGTGTAATAGATAGGGACTTTATCTTGTGCTCACGTCTAGTGTCACATACATGTATATTTATATCAGTACATACAGAGCTAGATTACATATGTGTAATAGATAGATAGGGACTTTATCTTGTGCTCACGTCTAGTGTCACATACATGTATATTTATATCAGTACATACAGAGCTAGATTACATATGTGTAATAGATAGATAGGGG